>NC_041395.2:64584634-64884634 GCF_900747795.2 Erpetoichthys calabaricus
GCCAAAAATAAATAAGTGACTATTAGAGATACAGTACATACAATTGAAGGTGACACTGGTGGTTCTTCTCTTCAGTCACTTTCTCCCTGTCAAACGGATAGAAATGTTCCTGGTGCTGCTGACCCCACATGAGGCGAGAGTGTGTATTGCTGAGACCAGTCGATAACGGCCGGCTTAAAAAGACCAAAGCATCTCAGCTGAAAGAAGTTCACAATATTTGCAGCACATCCTAAGCTGTAACAAAAAAATAAAAATATTAACTGTGTAAAAAATGTGTGTGTAAAAAAAAAAATGTGTAAAATTTGGAGATCAAGAAGATGAAGAGAGTGCGGGCAGAGCCAAGGATTAAATGGTGGAAGTTGAAAAAGGAAGACTGCAAAGTTAAGTTTAGGGAGAAGGTGAGACAGGCACTGGGTGGCAGTGAAGTGTTACCAGACAGCTGGGAAAGTACAGCAGATGTAGTAAGGGTGACAGCAAGAAGGGTGCTTGGCGTGACATCTGGACAGAGGAAGGAGGAAAAGGAAACCTGCTGGTGGAATGAGGAAATACAGGAGAGTATACAGAGGAAGCAGGATGGCAAAGAAAAAGTCGGATAGTCAGGGAGATGCAGAAAGTAGACAAGCATACAAGGAGATAAGGCACAAGGTGAAGAGAGAGGTGGCGAAGGCTAAAGAAAAGGCATATGATGAGTTGTATGAGAGGTTGGACACTAACGAGGGAGAAAAGGACCTGTACTGATTGGCTAGACAGAGGGACCAAGTTGGGAAAGATGTGCAGCAGGTTAGGGTGATAAAGGATAAAGATGGAAATGTACTCACAAGTGAGGAAAGTGTGTCGAGCAGATGGAAAAAATACTTTGAGAGGCTGAATAAAGAAAACGAGAGAGAGAGAGAAGGTTGGATGATGTGGAGATAGTGAATCAGGAAGGGCAATGGATTAGCAAGGAGGAAGTAAGGATAGTTAAGAAGAGGATGGAAAATGGAAAGGCCATTGGTCCAGATGACCTAACTGTGGAACCATGGAGGTGTTTAGGAGAGATGGCAGTGGAATTTTTAACCAGATTGTTTAATGGAATCTTGGAAAGTGAGAAGATGCCTGCGGAGTGGAGAAGAAGTGTGCTGGTGCCGATATTTAAGAATAAGGGAGATGTGCAGGACTGTAATAACTACAGGGGGATAAAATTGATGAGCTACAGCATGAAATTATGGGAAAGAGTAGTGGAAGCTCGGTTAAGAAGTGAGGTGATGATTAGTGAGCAGCAGTATGGTTTCATGCCAAGAAAGAGCACCACAGATGCGATGTTTGCTCTGTGGATGTTGATGAAGAAGTTTAGAGAAGGCTAGAAGGAGTTTCATTGCGTCTTTGTGGACCTGGAGAAAGCACATGACAGGGTGCTTCAAGAGGAGCTGTGGTATTGTATGAGGAAGTTGGGAGTGGCAGAGAAGTACGTAAGAGTTGTACAGGATATGTACAAGGGAAGTGTGACAGTGGTGAGGTCTGTGGTGGCAGTGACGGATGCATTCAAGTTGGAGGTGGGATTACATCAGGGATCAGCTCTGAGCCCTTCCTTATTTGCAATGGTGATGGACAGGTTGACAGATGAGATTAGACAGGAGTCCCTGTGGACTATGATGTTTGCTGATGACATTGTGATCTGTAGCGATACTAGGGAGCAGATTGAGGAGACCTTGGAGAGGTGGAGATATGCTCTAGAGAGGAGAGGAATGAAGGTCAGTAGGAACAAGACAGAATACATGTGTGTAAATGAGAGGAAGGTCAGTGGAATGGTGAGGATGCAGGGAGTAGAGTTGGCAAAGGTGGATGAGTTTAAATACTTTGGATCAACAGTACAGAGTAATGGGGATTGTGGAAGAGAGGAGAAAAAGAGAGTGCAGGCAGGGTGGAATGGGGGGAGAAGAGTGTCAGGTGTAATTTGTGACAGACGGATATCAGCAAGAGTGAAAGGGAAGGTCTACAGGATGGTAGTGAGACCAGCTATGTTACAGTTAGGTCCATAAATATTTGGACAGAGACAACTTTTTTCTAATTTTGGTTCTGTACATTACCACAATGAATTTTAAATGAAACAACTCAGATGCAGTTGAAGTGCAGACTTTCAGCTTTAATTCAGTGGGGTGAACAAAACGATTGCATAAAAATGTGAGGCAACTAAAGCATTTTTTTAACACAATCCCTTCATTTCAGGTGCTCAAATGTAATTGGACAATTGACTCAAAGGCTATTTCATGGGCAGGTGTGGGCAAGTCCGTCGTTATGTCATTACGATTTAAGCAGATAAAAGGCATGGAGTTGATTTGAGGTGTGGTGCTTGCATGTGGAAGATTTTGCTGTGAACAGACAACATGCTGTCAAAGGAGCTCTCCATGCAGGTGAAAGAAGCCATCCTTAAGCTGCGAAAACAGAAAAAACCCATCCGAGAAATTACTACAATATTACGAGTGGCAAAATCTACAGTTTGGTACATCCTGAGAAAGAAAGCAAGAACTGGTGAACTCAGCAACGCAAAAAGACCTGGACGTCCACGGAAGACAACAGTGGTGGATGATCACACAATCATTTCCATGGTGAAGAGAAACCCCTTCACAACAGCCAACCAAGTGAACAACACTCTCCAGGGGGTAGGCGTATCGATATCCAAGTCTACCATAAAGAGAAGACTGCATGAAAGTAAATACAGAGGGTGCACTGCAAGGTGCAAGCCACTCGTAAGCCTCAGAATAGAAAGGCTAGATTGGACTTTGCTAAAGAACATCTAAAAAAGCCAGCACAGTTCTGGAAAAACATTCTTTGGACAGATGAAACCAAGATCAACCTCTACCAGAATGATGGCAAGAAAAAAGTATGGAGAAGGCGTGGAACAGCTCATTATCCAAAGCATACCACATCATCTGTAAAACACGGTGGAGGCAGTGTGATGGCTTGGGCGTGCATGGCTGTCAGTGGCACTGGGACACTAGTGTTTATTGATGATGTGACACAAGACAGAAGGAACCGAATGAATTCTGAGGTATTCAGAGACATACTGTCTGCTCAAATCCAGCTAAATGTAGTCAAATTGATTGGGCGGCATTTCATGTTACAGATGGACAATGAACCAAAACATACAGCCAAAGCAACACAGAAGTTTATTAAAGCAAAGAAGTGGAAAATTCTTGAATGGCCAAGTCAGTCACCTGATCTTAACCCAATTGAGCATGCATTTCACTTGTTGAAGACTAAACTTCAGACAGAAAGGCCCACAAACAAACAGCAACTGAAAGCTGCTGCAGTAAAGGCCTGGCAGAGCATTAAAAAGGAGGAAACCCAGCATCTGGTGATGTCCAGGAGTTCAAGACTTCAGGCTGTCATTGCCAGCAAAGGGTTTTCAACCAAGTATTAGAAATGAACATTTTAATTCCAGTTATTTAATTTGTCCAATTACTTTTGAGCCCCTGAAATGAAGGGATTGTGTTAAAAAATGCTTTAGTTGCCTCACATTTTTATGCAATCGTTTTGTTCACCCCACTGAATTAAAGCTGAAAGTCTGCACTTCAACTGCATTGGAGTTGTTTCATTTAAAATTCAAAACCAAAATTAGAAAAAAATTGTCTCTGTCCAAATATTTATGGACCTAACTGTATATGGGTTGAAGAGGGTGGCACTGACCAGAAATCAGGAGACAGAGCCGGAGGTAGCAGAGTTAAAGATGCTAAGATTTGCATTGGGTGTGCCGAGGACGGATAGGATTAGAAATGAGTACATTAGATGGTCACCTCAAGTTGGACGGTTGGGAGACAAAGTCAAAGAGTTGAGATTGTGTTGGTTTGGACATGCGCAGAGGAGAGATGCTGGGTTTATTGGGAGAAGGATGCTAAGGATAGAGCTACCAGGGAAGAGGAAAAGAGGAATGCCTAAGAGAAGGTTTATGGATGTGGTGAGAGATGACATGCAGGTGATGGGTGTAACATAACAAGATGCAGAAGACAGAAAGATATGGAAGAAGACGATCCGCTGTGACATCCCTAACGGAAGCGGCCGAAAGAAGAAGAAGAAGAAGATTAAATGTGTAAAATAACTAATACTCGTGTTAGCCAATAACTGAAGAACCATTTTCCATGGACAAAGAAATATGGCATGATTAAAAATAAAGAAATAGGGACTGTCACTTTTCAACAAACTGGTGAATTGTGACAAACACCTAATTAAATTAGACTTACTTGTATGGAGTTTTTCTCAATGAAATTGGATGTTTAGAGTTTTTCATCCGCTTTAGGAGATTGACTCTCTCATACGTAGTCAAGCCTAAAAATGTAATCTGTGGATGAAATAAAAGCAAAATTATTCTTTGATTTATACCTCACTTTTTCATTGTGTTTACAATAATAAAATATTAAAATACAGAAATAATTAAGTGTGGTCACATTTCTCCCCATTCATGTTCAAAACTGTTTCATGAGTAAGTAAAAAGCAAATAATGAGGAGGAGCATTATGTTGATTTCACATTGTTGATGCGAATCTCCAAAGCCCACTCGGAGTTGAACGTTCATGGGCGGTGGAGTCACGTGGAAGTTACATCTTCTGCCTCACAGATCCAGCATCCCAGCTTTAAATATCACACCCAGTGGTTGTCTGTGTGGGCTCTGCACATTCTCTCCGTGTACGCCTGCTGTTCCCCACATCGACTCTGGTGATTCTAAAACAGCCCCATGGTAGTGTAACTGGGCTGTGCGTAGGACTCATCGGGGGGGCTGCTGCCTGACTTGTGCTAGATGCTGCAGGGATAGGACCTGCCCTTGCAAGACTCACTTAGATTAAGCACGTTTCAGAGTGTTATGTCACATGGAATGCTCAGAGTTCATTTCATTTAACTATTAGGAGAAAATCAAATTATGAAGCATTTCACCATCTGCAGCTGTATTGATGCTAGGATTTCTGTAACAGTCCTGATGAAAAAGAAACTATGTAGATGTATTTGAGCGGGAGAATCTGTTGGCAGGATGACCATCCCAGTAGCACTCCATTAGTCAGGTGTTTATAGTAGAGTGGCTAAATGGAAACCATTCTTGAGTATATGGCAAATGACAACATTGAGAGCATGAAGAAAAAGATTCTCTGGTCTGTTGAGACAAAAATTGAATTATTTGGGTAGAACTCCAAGCACTACGTCTGGCTAAGCACTGCTCATGACCTGCCTAATGTCATCTCTACGGTGAAGTAGCAGCATCATGCTATTGGTTTACTTTTTGGCAGCAGGTACAGGGAGACTGGTCAGAACTGAAGAATGGGTGAATTTAGATAAATATAGAGAAGTCCTTGAAGAAAAACTACTCTAGAGTACACACAATCTAAGAAACATTCACCTTTCAGCACACTGACCAAAGGTATACAGCAAAGTCAATGTTATTGTGGCTTCAGGGCAGGTCTCTGACTGTCCTCGAGTGGCTCGGTCAAAACCTAAACATCTGTGGAGAGATCTGAAGTTTACAGACACCATTCAATCTAACAGAGCTTGAGAGGATCTGCCAGGAAGAATAGGGTCAACTGCTCAAATCCAGGGGTGCAAAGCTTGTAGAGACTTACCAAAAAAGAAATGAAGCTATAATTGCTGCCAAAGGGGCTCCTACAAAGTACTAAATTAAGGGTCTGAATACTTACATGAATGAGATTTCTCTTTTTAATTTTTAAAAAATCTGCAAACCTTTCTAAAAACATGCTTTCACTTTTGTTATTATGGCTTATCAAGTGTAGATTAATGGGTAAAATGGCACATGTATTAGTTTAAAATTGAATGAAGTGTGCAGAAAATGAAGGGACCTGTATACTTTCACAATCCACTGTAACTTGCAGTTTTTGAGATGTTGGTGGAAAAATGTGATACACAATCAGAGACCAGGCTGGGAACTATATGGGATTCAAGCAAAGATCCAGAAATGCCAGTTTAACTTCTACCTCTGGCCCTGTAAAAAATCTCTGACACTGTTCCAGTGTGGTGCTGAGGTGTCACTTGCTGCACTCGGGTGCCAAACCAGGTGGTTCGTCGTGTGGTGAGTATGGCAACGCGCTATAAGTGCATGCTGACAACCTCTCCTCTATCTGGCTCACTGTGTGGACCTGAGAAAGTCACCATAACGTATCTTAATCTTGGAAGTTGCCATGGATAAAGCTGTCAGCCAAATATGTAGTAATAATAATAACAGTAATAATAATAATCCATCCATCCATCCATTTTCCAACCCGCTGAATCCAAAACAGGGTCACGGGGGTCTGCTGGAGCCAATCCCAGCCAACACAGGGCACAAGGCAGGGAACCAATCCCGGGCAGGGTGCCAACCCACCGCAGGACACACACAAACACACCCACACACCAAGCACACACTAGGGCCAATTTAGAATCGCCAATCCACCTAACCTGCATGTCTTTGGATTGTGGGAGGAAACCGGAGCGCCCGGAGGAAACCCACGCAGACACGGGGAGAACATGCAAAACTCCACGCAGGGAGGACCCGGGAATCGAACCCAGGTCCCCAGGTCTCCCAACTGCGAGGCAGCAGCGCTACCCACTGCGCCACCGTGCCGCCCCAATAATAATAATGATAATTATTATTATTATTATACAAAAAAAGCAAAATAGGTCAGCAGTCAAACCCACACATAGTTCTTTCATGTGAATTATGATTTAACATTTTAGCACAAACTTTAATAATCTTTTGTCATATGTATCTGTAACAGTATGTTCTGTACTGACAGATGAATTTATACAAAGTAATGATGGTAAATAATTTGATCAAAAGAAATTAAACTAGTATTTTTTACAATTTCTAATAGTTGTAGAACATTGAGAAGTACGCCAGATTGAAGAAGTATTTCCAGTAGCCACATACCTGATAAATCTGAGACAAAAGCATCAAAGAGGACCAGGTGGCATGTACGCATACAATGATAAAGATGTACAAGACCCATGGAGAGCAGGTAACGACCTGAATTAGAACCCCCCAGATTCCTTCATTTGAATAATTGAAAGTGCAGTGGCTGGACCAGTCTAGGTAGAAGAAGTACAGATTAATGTCAACATGTTCTCAGTTGTCTACACACTTCTGTACTAGCCTATTAATGAAAGAAGTTCATCATATCAAAAGAGTGGACACAAATGCAAAGAATCAGAATACCAATGTATGTATGTATGTATAGATAGATAGATAGATAGATAGATAGATAGATAGATAGATAGATAGATAGATAGATAGATAGATAGATAGATAGATAGATAGATAGATAGATAGATAGATAGAGTGGTGTGAAAAACTATTTGCCCCCTTCCTGATTTCTTATTCTTTTGCATGTTTGTCACACAAAATGTTTCTGATCATCAAACACATTTAACCATTAGTCAAATATAACACAAGTAAACACAAAATGCAGTTTGTAAATGGTGGTTTTTATTATTTAGGGAGAAAAAAAAAATCCAAACCTACATGGCCCTGTGTGAAAAAGTAATTGCCCCCTGAACCTAATAACTGGTTGGGCCACCCTTAGCAGCAATAACTGCAATCAAGCGTTTGCGATAACTTGCAATGAGTCTTTTACAGCGCTCTGGAGGAATTTTGGCCCACTCATCTTTGCAAAATTGTTGTAATTCAGCTTTATTTGAGGGTTTTCTAGCATGAACCGCCTTTTTAAGGTCATGCCATAGCATCTCAATTGGATTCAGGTCAGGACTTTGACTAGGCCACTCCAAAGTCTTCATTTTGTTTTTCTTCAGCCATTCAGAGGTGGATTTTGCTGGTGTGTTTTGGGTCATTGTCCTGTTGCAGCACCCAAGATCGCTTCAGCTTGAGTTGACGAACAGATGGCCGGACATTCTCCTTCAGGATTTTTTGGTAGACAGTAGAATTCATGGTTCCATCTATCACAGCAAGCCTTCCAGGTCCTGAAGCAGCAAAACAACCCCAGACCATCACACTACCACCACCATATTTTACTGTTGGTATGATGTTCTTTTTCTGAAATGCTGTGTTCCTTTTACGCCAGATGTAACGGGACATTTGCCTTCCAAAAAGTTCAACTTTTGTCTCATCAGTCCACAAGGTATTTTCCCAAAAGTCTTGGCAATCATTGAGATGTTTCTTAGCAAAATTGAGACGAGCCCTAATGTTCTTTTTGCTTAACAGTGGTTTGCGTCTTGGAAATCTGCCATGCAGGCCGTTTTTGCCCAGTCTCTTTCTTATGGTGGAGTCATGAACACTGACCTTAATTGAGGCAAGTGAGGCCTGCAGTTCTTTAGACGTTGTCCTGGGGTCTTTTGTGACCTCTCGGATGAGTCGTCTCTGCGCTCTTGGGGTAATTTTGGTCGGCCAGCCACTCCTGGGAAGGTTCACCACTGTTCCATGTTTTTGCCATTTGTGGATAATGGCTCTCACTGTGGTTCGCTGGAGTCCCAAAGCTTTAGAAATGGCTTTATAACCTTTACCAGACTGATAGATCTTAACTACTGTTCTCATTTGTTCCTGAATTTCTTTGGATCTTGGCATGATGTCTAGCTTTTGAGGTGCTTTTGGTCTACTTCTCTGTGTCAGGCAGCTCCTATTTAAGTGATTTCTTGATTGAAACAGGTGTGTGGCAGTAATCAGGCCTGGGGGTGGCTACGGAAATTGAACTCAGGTGTGATACACCACAGTTAGGTTATTTTTTAACAAGGGGGGCAATTACTTTTTCACACAGGGCCATGTAGGTTTGGATTTTTTTTCTCCCTAAATAATAAAAACCATCATTTAAAAACTGCATTTTGTGTTTACTTGTGTTATATTTGACTAATGGTTAAATGTGTTTGATGATCAGAAACATATAGTGTGACAAACATGCAAAAGAATAAGAAATCAGGAAGGGGGCAAATAGTTTTTCACACCACTGTAGATAGATAGATAGAGTGCATCCGGAAAGTATTCACAGCGCATCACTTTCTCCACATTTTGTTATGTTACAGCCTTATTCCAAAATGGATTAAATTCATTTTTTTCCTCAGAATTCTACACACAACACCCCATAATGACAACGTGAAAAAAGTTTACTTGAGGTTTTTGCAAATTTATTAAAAATAAAAAAACTGAGAAATCACATGTACATAAGTATTCACAGCCTTTGCTCAATACTTTGTCGATGCACCTTTGGCAGCAATTACAGCCTCAAGTCTTTTTGAATATAATGCCACAAGCTTGGCACGCCTATCCTTGGCCAGTTTCGCCCATTCCTCTTTGCAGCACCTCTCAAGCTCCATCAGGTTGGATGGGAAGCGTCGGTGCACAGCCATTTTAAGATCTCTCCAGAGATGTTCAATCTGATTCAAGTCTGGGCTCTGGCTGGGCCACTCAAGGACATTCACAGAGTTGTCCTGAAGCCACTCCTTTGATATCTTGGCTGTGTGCTTAGGGTTGTTATCCTGCTGAAAGATGAACCGTCGCCCCAGTCTGAGGTCAAGAGCGCTCTGGAGCAGGTTTTCATCCAGGATGTCTCTGTACATTGCTGCAGTCATCTTTCCCTTTATCCTGACTAGTCTCCCAGTTCCTGCCGCTGAAAAACATCCCCACAGCATGATGCTGCCACTACCATACTTCACTGTAGGGATGGTATTGGCCTGGTGATGAGCGGTGCCTGGTTTCCTCCAAATGTGACGCCTGTCATTTACACCAAAGAGTTCAATCTTTGTCTCATCAGACCAGAGAATTTTCTTTCTCATGGTCTGAGAGTCCTTCAGGTGCCTTTCGGCAAACTCCAGGCGGGCTGCCATGTGCCTTTTACTAAGGAGTGCCTTCCGTCAGGCCACTCTACCATACAGGCCTGATTGGTGGATTGCTGCAGAGATGGTTGTCCTTCTGGAAGGTTCAATCTCCACAGAGGACCTCTGGAGCTCTGACAGAGTGAGCATCGGGTTCTTGGTCACCTCCCTGACTAAGGCCCTTCTCCTCCAATCGCTCAGTTTAGATGGCCAACCAGGTCTAGGAAGAGTCCTGGTGGTTTCAAACTTCTTCCACTTACAGATGATGGAGGCCACTGTGCTCATTGGGACCTTCAAAGCAGCAGAAATTTTTCTGTAACCTTCCCCAGATATGTGCCTCGAGATAATTCTGTCTCGGAGGTCTACAGACAATTCCTTTGACTTCATGCTTGGTTTGTGCTCTGACATGAACTGTCAACTGTGGGACCTTATATAGACAGGTGTGTGCCTTTCCAAATCATGTCCAATCAACTGAATTTACCACAGGTGGACTCCAATTAAGCTCCAGAAACATCTCAAGGATGATCGGGGGAAACAGGATGCACCTGAGCTCAATTTTCAGCTTCACGGCAAAGGCTGTGAATACTTATGTACATGTGCTTACATCCATAATGGCTAACATAGTACAACACCCTAGTACTATCTAACTGGTGTAAAATGGTAGTAGTCACTCACTTATATTCTTATTATTCTATTAATAAGAGACTTTATACTCACAAACTGCCGTTCCATAAAACATCCATCCTAAAACCAGGGACAAGAAAAACAGGAAGCCCACAAAGTAGCGATGGTTTCCAGCACCTGTACCATAGAAACATAAAGAATGTCAATAAAACTCTGAAAACAGTATATAGTTTTAAATCTTTAGCTGAATACAACAACATCCATCTCTCCATCCCTAGTCCTTTGTAAGTCCGTAAAGCATTATAGGAAGTATAATACAGCATCATAAAGAAAGTCTCCCAGAATTAAAGACGACCATGGTCTGCTAGCCTATTTTGGGTCATACTCCCTCACATTTACTTAGAAGGAGACAATTTAGACTCGACAGTTAATGTAATGTGCATGTCTTTAGCAAAACAGAGAAAAATCTAAGACGACAGGGAAAACACATTGAAAATTGTAAATAAACTAAGATTTGAACCAATCACTTTAGAGCTGTGAGGCAGCAGCACTATCCCCTGCACCACTTTACCTGTTTTAAGTTCAACTGCATTTTAGAATCGACTAATTATATACTGTAGACCAGGTTAGGTACTAGAAATGTAAAAGGTGGCAGATGTAACAATGGCTCATATGGAATGAAACTGGAGCCCTGATGAAATAAGAACATGTCCACCATGTGCTAAAAATATGGAGAGGACACACCCTTGAGGACCGCACTCAATGCAAGGTTACAGAAAACTTGCCACAGAAATCTGTACTGAGGAACCCCACTCCCTCAACATGTGTAATGCTAGTAGGGTTCCACCTGGGCCTATGATGTGTGCTTCCCAGAAGCAGAAGTGTGCTTCCCAGAATGTAGAAGTAACTGCTAGGAAAGAGATATTTCATCTCACTTCTTCCTACTTTGCCCAAGGCAGTTAAATGTACCAGTGTTCAAAGTGTTGATGTGGATATTACCCTAGAAAAGAAGCGAAATACACTGAATTTTAAACACATCACTACATTCACAATAACAGTGGGTTACAATGTTATTAAATTGCATATCTTAGTACGAACTGTCACTGAATGATCTACAGTATATGGAGATTTCAGGGTTCTGTTTACAGTGCTAATATTACACTGCATTTTCTCTTAATATAAAACTGCCATTAAAAATTGAGCAAAACAGAGGAAACCAAATCAGGCTAAGAGGTGAAAATATTTCTTGAGGAGGAAACAATGCTGAGATTTTGAAATTTGACTTAACCATCTCTGTGGAGACCTTGATCGACAAATCTCACTTTTGAAAGGGTATGTTTTTTCATGTAATGTTGTCATACGTCACAGTTTAGACTGACAGACTTGTATAAGTGAAGCAACAAAATCTTTAATGGCAAACCTTTACCATCCTTCATAGTCCAACATGATACATCAGTGCAACAACTTAAAAATAACAGCAGACTTTTAATGACTTTGGTGGTTAAGCTATAAAAATGATTTGTTCATAAACAGTTTGCCAGCAGGTTGATATCAAAGGTAAAAGGGAGAAACTTAAAATACCAGCCTTGTTGGATGCCGACTTAAAAGTCTCAATCATTTAGTTTTGCTGTGTATACGGGACCAACGCCTCAAATTATATCAAACAGAAAAAGTTAAAAATTATTGCAATGTTCACACAATATTTAAAACATTATGTTTTGATGAACTGAATAGATTCACCTATGCAGTTGTTGGTCCAGATTGAGTGATGATCATGTTTTGCCACGCAGCAGTCACAAAGAAAACAATGCAAAGACCGAGCAGGCCTCCGCACCTACAAACAGAAGCACAGCAGGCAGTTTACATAAGTTGTCGATCACTGAACTACCAACTCTGGGCAGACAGAGACTGGCATGCGTCAACGACAGTCAAGCAAATACAAAGAGCCTTAGGCATGCCAAACCTGAATTCTTTAAAAAATATCAAAGAAAAAAAAAGAGAGAAATTAATTTATGTGCACAATAACTAAAAATTAATATTAATCCAAATCTACTGTCTGACATAAGCAACAGCCAAACCTGACTAAACAGAAACTTGGACAAGAGGAAGGTTTCTAGAATCTGTTATGGCAGCAGGTCCCATGATAATGTACTGCTTGTTGTGTTACAATTTAGATCTGACTGCTATCAGATTGTATGGAAACATGTTACTTTTACGCAACACTGAGCTTATCTTTTACTTATAAATGGAAAATGACAGTAACATAAAGTACAAACTGCCTTGGAAAAAATAAATCAAGAAACTTAACACAGGTTAAATAAACTTTATATTCATTCTTTCAAAATTTTGGTAAACTGTAATAAAAATTAGTTTTTTATTTTTTTTTTTGGACAAACCACCTTAAGGTTATTATAAGTAACAGACTAACACCATGGACTGCATGAAAATATAACAAATGTTGGAGTCAGACACTAACCTACCAGGTTGTCTCTTGGTATAGTTTTAAAAATAGTGGTTCTTCAAAGGCAATTCTATTGGGGAACCATCCACATAAAGGCTCCAGAAAGAACCTTTATTTATTTAGTCCAAAACAGGCTCCATTATTAACCATGAGTAGATGATTACAGATTTGTGAAATACCAATGGTTAATGACTAAGGACTACTGCTACATACAATCACACCGGCTAAGTTCAGGACCAGGGTCTTGAACTGTTTTAATCACGCCCCCTTAGCGTTTTTTTGAAAGGAGCTCACTAATACCAATTTGTTCTTTTTTAATTAATGATATATCATAGATGCATATTTTATTATACCTACTTAACTTTTATCGACATTTACCTAACTCTATATTTATTTTTCTAGTATCAGAATGTAGTTTAAGTTAATTTGGTTTGGTTTCAATAGATGTATTTTTCATATTTTCGATTCTTGTTTTCTTTTTTTCACATCTTCGCACCCCCCTTTTTGTTACTTCATGCCCCCCTAGGGGGGCCCGCCCCACAGTTTGAGAACCATTGGTATATACTATTAACTATGATATATATAGAGGAACTATGACAGATTCATATATAATATTTTTCATAATTATGCATGAGGTAGGAAAGAACTTTGGATTACTAAAGAAAATTGTAAGACATTTTAAAATAAAGGCACCTTTATATCATTATACTTACAAGACATGAGCCACAAAGTAATCCAAAATCTAAAAACCCTGCTTCGGCAAGAGTAATCACAGTCTGTGAAGGAAAAAAAAAGTTCTGTGTAAAGCAAAAACATTACTGTACACTACAAATGAACATTTTTGTTATAGGAAGTGTGGTGCTCCTTACTAACAATATTAAACAAAACAAAGTTTCACTGGCAGGCAACACATTACCATTTTAGTTATCTTCTTATTAAAATCTTCAAGAGTTCTAATTAAAAGTCAATGTCTAAACTAAATGTAAGCTTGCCCTTTTAAACCAGTGTCTTATGACTTTGGAAATTTATTGAACTACTGTACTGCTTTAAAATATTTGGAAATTATTTCACTCTAACATGTTCCCTAGGAAAAGTCATTTGCAATCATTTGTCCTGGTGAGACATCTAGCAGCATGCTGAGAACATCCTAAGAAACAAGTGACAAAAACTTGAGGGTCTTTCCGGCACTCCCATTTCACTACAATGATTCCACAGAGAGAAGAACTTGGCCATTTATCATTTACGTTTTATATATATTAGCAAGATATCCGGGGATTCATTAACGCAAAACACACTGCAATTTATTCTTATGCACCATGTGTTACTCAAGCTTTGGTAAATATACAAAAAACATATTATAAGATATTACATGAGGTGAGGATTAAAGTGTTACATACCAGATCACGTATAATGGACAATATATTTTAAATCTAACCTCTTTAAAGACAACTCCTATTGAATGTGTGCATTTCTTTTTTTCGTATTTTATTAAAATCAAATAACATTCCATACAAATAAGTCAAGTTTTACAAAAATAGATTTGAAACAAATCAACCCCCATGCATGAGAAAGACAGCTAGGCCAGCAGTGTAACACTTTATACTTGTAAAAATAAGTAAATAGATAAATTAATAAATGAATAAAGATAGAGTAAAAAAAAAAAAAGAGGGAAGAGAATCCGCTTCCTCAATTTAAATGCGTATTGTAAAATGTTTTTGATTAGTTCCTGCCAGGTTTTGTAAAAGTTTTGTACAGATCCTCTAAGTGAGAATTTGATTTTTTCCAATTGCAAATAGTATATAATATCAGTTACCCACTGACTTAGAATAGGTGAGTTAGGATTCTTCCAGTTGAGCAAAATAAGTCTATGTGACAATAGTGTAGTAAAGGCAATCACAGTTTGTTTGTCCTTCTCCGCTTTAAGCCCATCTGGAAGAACACCAAACACAGCTGTTAATGGGTTAGAAGGTATTGTGACACCAAGGCAGTCTGAAAGGCATTTAAAGATTTTGGTCCAGAATGATGTTAATTTGGTCCAGGCCCAAAACATGTGATCCAGTGAGGCTGGAACTTGATTGCAGCATTCGCAGGTTGGACAATTTTAAGCGAGACAGATGTGCTCGATACTGTATATGATTTTGAGTTGAATAATTGTATGCTTTGCACATATGGAGCTCAAATGGATTCTCTGCATTGCTACCTTCCACTCCTTTTCTGAGATGTTGAGTGAGAGATCGTTTTCCCACTGTACTCTTGGATCTTTGAAAGGGAGGGACTGTAAAATGGTTATATATATTACGGAAATACTGTCTGAGTCCTCAAGACTGATCAATATTTTTTCCGGCATAGATGTAGGTGGGAGGTTTGGAAAAATGGACAGGTTCTGTTTAACAAAGTTTCTAATTTGAAGGGAAATGAAAGAAATGTGTTGCTGGAAAGTTAAATTTGGAGTGTAATTGTTTGTAGGATGCAAAGATATTGTCTATGTACAGATCTCTAAGTGATTTAATCCCTGATGTTTTCCAGACATTAAAAACTGTGTATGTTTGAAATGGTGGAAAAAGGTGGTTCTTGTGCAGAGGTGCCACAGATAAAAGCTTCTCTATCTTAAAATGCTTCCTACATTGGTTCCATATTCTGAGTGAGTGAAGCACAACTGGGTTCTTAGTATATTGGCGATGACTTGTATTTATTGGAGCACAAAGCAAGGAATATAAAGAAGTACTGCAGGATTTTATTTCTATTGTGGACCAAGCCTGTGTATGTCCATCTATTTGTGTCCGTGTCCAGGTTTTTATAGCTTGTATATTTTCTGCCCAGTAATAAAATTGAAAGTTAGGTTGAGCCATGCCACCTTCAGCCTTAAGGTGTTTGTAGGGTTGCCCTTTGGATACGTGGATGTTTTGAATTCCAAATAAATGTGTGCATTTCTGCAAATACCTAAGGACATGGAGTGACCAAAATCTGTCATTCAATATTCATGTAAAAGAAATAAATGAGTTTGATAATTAGACAAGAATTTTTATAGGAGTAAAGCATTTTTATCTCAAGTTAAAAAGAAAAAAAAGTCAATATTCCTACTCTTGCCTATTGTGAGATTGGTTATTTAAAAACGTTTTACCATTTTTCTTTATCAAATTCAGTTAAGAAAGGTTTTTATTTTAGTGCACTGTGATGGTGCAGGTCTGCTCCTTGCTACCGGGTCCTTCTGGGAGCCTCTTGAACCTGCCACTGCTGAGAACGTACCCGAGGGATGAGCCAGACAAATGAGGACAAACATGCAGCAGCACGGGTTAAGTGCATAAAGTGCTTTTATTGAAACAAATCAACAAAACAGTGTTCCAAATAAATAGTGCAGTGCAAAAAGTTCCATAAATACATAATCCATTAAAACCCTGGAGGTTAAAAGCCAGAGAGCATCCGCATAACTATGAGCCCCAGTGCTGCCCTTTTACACCAGGCACCTCCTCCCCTTATCCTGTTTGGACCTCGCAGGAGGAGGAGATGCCCACCGACAGCTGCAGTCAACCACCAAATCACAGGACAGGGTCCCTGCTGCCCGTGGCAGGACAGCAGGACTCCCCATCCAAGCTCAAGCCTAGGTCCCCATTATCAATGGCTCTCAATACGGCTTCTAATCCAAGCTTCACATGTCCCCCGCTGTCAGTCTCTGGACATCTGCGGGTGACACCACATTTCGGGCTGCTCCTACTCCCAGGTAGAAGTGCCCTTTCCTCAGCCTCAGGCTCCTGCTCTCTGAAGCTCACTCCCAATCACCTGCCTCTTGCTCCTTGCTGCATCCTCGCTCTTGCTTGCTTGATCTCTTGAGTTCTCTATCCTGGTCTCAGTCTCTCTCTCTCTCTGTTTCTCTCCCTTTAACCTCTGTCTCTCCTTCAACTTTCTCCCTTCTCTCTCTCACTAGCCAGTCTGTTTTCTTCTTCTATTTGTTTTTTTCCCCCTTCCTTATGCCAACCGTCCCTTATATGCCTCTGTGGGAGTAGAGCCTCAAACACGAACTGCAGAAAGCCAGCGAAGCAATTAAGACAGAACACACTCTTACGTGCATCCCTGCTCTGCGTCAATCACCACACCAACCTCCCACAGCTGTGCAAGCACGCACTCCCACGGAGATTGAGCCGACTATTTGATTATTTATTTAAAAACGGTGTTTAGCCACGGACCCCATTATACCACATGCACCAATAATGCAGATACAGTTTCAGAAACTGGCTTACATTGTTTATGAAAGTTTAAAGCTGGATTGTATTGACAGTTTAATGGTGTGTGAACTTGTTTACAGTAGTTAGAGTTTTAGGTTTGAAAGTTTATTCACTTTGTCCTAATAAGCGAACCTATTTGGATAGATTTATTAAAGGATTTATTCAAGTTTCTTTATATTTCAGATTGCTTCTTGCAATTGTTATCATATTTTATAAGTAATTTTTACTTTTATGTATTTTTATGACTTTACTCCTTTTTCATTTCAATCACAATACCCCTCTGTAAAAGACACTTTGGTATTTTGATTTTAATCTGTATAAATAATTGTCAAATAAAATTAAAGTAACAAAATACAGATCACATAGCATGCAGCAACATTGTTAATAGCAATCCTGGAGCCTGATACTCTTAAAGCACATTTCATAAGACCCTCTGGAAACAAATCACATGTAGACCATTCACCAAACACCCACAACCTCATAAATATCACTGAAAAGACAAAGAGTGGGCCTAATGTTGCAAGGATCAACAGGCCTAAATCTGCATTGCACCTCCTAAATCTGATGTTTAACTAATAATTGAGTGTTTACTCTAGTAATCTGATATAACATTTTCCAGGGAGCCTGAAGAGTGTGATCTACTGATAAATATAATAAATCCTCTTGACTATCCTTTTAAACAATAGGGACCACCACACCATTCTTCCGATCCTAATGTACCGTCAACACCTTCCAGGCAATATTAATAGCATTTTAAACCAAGACTATCCTAAAGCACCCAAAGGTTAATGGCTATTGGCCTCATCCACAACAGCAGCTTTCCTAATGCTATAGTGACCCAGCTTCAAAAATACAATATACTCTCATCAGTTTCTTCCTGCATTGCCCCATTCTCTGAGAAGAATATGTCTGTCTCAAACTGTTCATTTAATCTCTCAAAGATAATTAGTCAAATTCTATTCAAATATATTTAGAGTGACTACATTTAATAAATCAAAGTATGACAGAATAAGAATACTAACTTCATTATTTAATTTTCTAAATACACCTTTTTCAGTACAGCACATTGCTGTAGTCCCCATCTACTGTACCTCTGTAGCAAAGGGCACAAGGTGACGTTCATATGTACACTTGAGATGCCAATTCACGTAAGAGCATGTCTTTGTGTGATTGGAGTAAATTAAAAATACTAAACATACACAGCTGACAATCACTTTGGGAAATATCCAGGTGTCAAGTTTTACATACTAAGCAACTTTAAGTACCATTAGGTCCATAGGTATTTGGACAATGACATCATTTTCATAATTTAGGCTCTGCACACCACCACAATGGATTTGAAATAAAGCAAACATTATGTGATTGAAGTGTAGACTTTCTGTTTTAATTTAACGGGTTTACCAAAAATATCATATGAGCCGTTTAGGAATGACAGCCATTTTTCTGCACAGCCCTCTCATTTTATTTATCAAATTATCCCAAAAGTAAAGTTTTAAATTATTGTAGAAAATAATATAATTCTAAAATACAAAACCAAACAATACCTTTTTCTTCTCTTCCAAACTGCTCTTGATGTATCCTGGATCAGATGCCCAAGTTTTGTAAAAATAATACAGAAGTCCTACAATGCTGAGACAAAATGTAATTTGGAAAATCGCCTCTGACAAATGTAAACATTTTGATAAGGAATATAAATTAAATATTTTCTGGAGCTCAAAATGCAAAAAGTAGAAAGCAATGTAAACATCCTTCACTGAACCTGCTTAATCCATTTTAGGGTAAGAGAATCTGAGACATGTCCCAGCATCATCAAGTGCAGGAACCAACCTTGGATAGTCAACCGCGATAGGATGCAATGGCTTTTAAATGAAACACAAATAAAAATGGTTTTTACTTAAAAATCACAAAGTACAGTTCTGGTTTAAACCAAACATTATAAAATAAAGTGATTTTAATGAATAAATGTACCTCATTGAAAAATCACTTCACCGCCCTTCATCATTACTTTCACTGAGCCTAACCTGAGGAGGGCTGCAGTTCACTTTAAAGATTAAAGCAGAATTTCCAAAAACAGCCATTACAGATACTACTATAATTTAGGAATCCACATTTAAATTATTTTCTGGCATTATGGTGCATCTCTATAGCACCAAAGTATTCTAGTCTGATGTACGTGTGATGGTCACAATGCTATACACTGCAGCTCTTTGCACCAGGCAGGGACGATGGGCTGAGTGTTCAGTTTGATGGATTTTTTTAACATCATGTTTGTAATGGATTGTTTTATAACATAATGTTTGTAATACTTTATTTACTTAATTTTATCAGAATTTTGCCCATTCTGGATATGATTTGCCATATTAATGAAAAAAAGATTAATGGCCAAAGATTAGCTCATGTGTATTACAATATGTGCATTACACATTTTTAGCATTTGTGGTTGACAGTGTATGTTTCTTGTTTCATAATCAAGTCAACATACACTGAAAATTTTGAAATAAAATATGCTATCATTGAATTTCTAATTCTAGAGAACAGGATGCTTATAGAGATTCATTCTTGCCTAGTACAAGTGTACCAGGACCAGTCAAAAGATAGGCTGCAGAATTCTGTTGTGGCAGGACAGCTCTTGAAGTTCTACACTGACAAAAGAGAAAAATACTGCCACCATGGCATGAATTATAAGGAAGAACTGAAGAGGGATGGTGTCAGGAATGGCAGATTACTTTTGGGTCAGTCATTCATCATGTACATTTAAACATAAGCAATGTCTGTGCATGTTAAGTATCCAGAATATTGAATTTAGGAAGGATTTCACAACTGGTTATGAAACACAGGTACAGTCTATGACCAAGAGTCCAAGTAACACTTGGAACAATGGAAGCATGTGAATCTCTAACACTCAAGAAACTCGTGGTTCAAAGCCAATGCCAGCACCATCATGTGCACAATTTTTACGATGTTCAAGTAGTAGACTATATCGATTACATGTCTCAAAAAGTCTACATAATCAGTCAGCATTATCCGGTTTTGCTTTGGCATTTGAGGAAAAAGAAAAACAGGAAGGAAACCTGTTTACCATTCTCCTTCTACTTTACAACAATGCCCATGCTCATAATGCAGAAGCTGCAAAAGCTGTTTTGTGAAATTGTGGATCTGAAGACATGCCACATTAGCTCTTTCTTCAAACTTGGGACAGGGTGACACCTTCCCAAGCTAGAGAAATACATCCATAGGAGACACTAAGCCAATAACGAAGACGTCAAGCCAGCTACAGAAGAGTGGCTACAGACTCAAGAGTTTTTTTTATGTGAATAGTACAGAAATGCTTTATTCTGAAAAAAAGTTGTATAATTTAATTGGTGCTTCTCTTAAGAAGTTAGGCTCTCAATTCAAGCCCATTTTTTAAATTATCATATTTTCCACTTACAAGAACAACACATGAAAATTATTGTACATTTATGAGTTCACTGTTTTAAGTATGTGCAATGAAGAAATAATTCTTTCTTACAATAAATTCTCAGCTTTCCAAAACAAACTACAGAAAATATAAATTGCTAAAAAAATTTCTGATACATTAAATAAATTCAAGCACTGTATGTATAAATAACCAAAAATAAACAATTATTTAGTAAGTTTCATTATATTATTTCATCATTATTTTCTTAAGCTGTTAGAGCGGTTTGTGTTTTAACATTTTCCTTGTGGTACAGTGACATTTATATGTCAGCCTTGTTGCACAGCAAACCTTGTAAAATGATAATACTTGCCAAGGCTCCTGGTCTCTGCATAATAGCAAGGAGTAAGTGCGTAACTATTATTTGTTTAACAGATTTGCTATACTAGTAACCAAACATTTAAACACCTTTATTTTTAGAAATGACGGCAACACAAATTTTTATTAAGCAGCTGCTGATCATAAGCTATACACTGAGTTTTTCTTGCAGTAAAATGTGTATATAGAAGATCTAGGACTTAAAATTTTGGGATAAAAATCAGCATGTCAGACTGCAAGCTTATAGAATGAGCGGAGCCTTCTGAAAGATAACAATAGCCAATCAATGTGAGCCATTGAGAGCAGAAAAGCAACACATTTAAAATGAGACTATTAATCAAGTGTGACTTTCTCCATACATCACATATGGATGAAGTATTGTTTCATGAAAAAACACCGATTTCTCTTTTTCAAAAGGAAAAATAAATTTTGATATACCTAGAATAAGCTTTGAGCATTTTTGGAAAGATGTGTGCCCATAGTATCTGTCTGTTTGCATCTATGGCAAAAAAAGAAATTAACATTTGTAAGCTTTGCACTCATATAACTTACTCATGAAATAATATTCTTTCCTGTGCCATATATATATATATATATATATATATATATATATATATATATATATATATATATATATATTTATATATTTATTTATTTATTTATTTATATAGTTTTATTATGTTACATTTCTTGCTTTTCCTTTTAGTTCATATTCTTGTTTCTCTTTTTTTAATTGAACTATATTAGTCAGTGTTGCTTGGGCTGTGCTAAGAGAATTGCTGACCAAGTTCTTTGTTTCCAGAGATTTCTAACAAGGGTGGGGTGGTGAAGGTCCTACTTATTCACGAATATTGTTTAGGTACAATAAACTTATTAACTAAAAGTTACAAAAAGTGTTACATTCATCTTGTTGACATTTATCATGATTCTTTCTAGACACCGTCTAACTGTAGATTGTGCTGAATCTTTGTTTAATACAAGCTAACTATGCAATTATTTTTTGGGGTGTGCTTGGCTTTTGTTGTTCTTGTGGCTATTACGTTGCCATTATAATTTTGAGGTGGCACTGTAAACAAAACTACCTTCCCATAGTGCATTACACAGCACTGAAGCTGGTCCATTTGTGGAGTAACTGCTTCCTGCAGGACACAAAACTGTAACTCGAAAATGAATAGACTTATTCTAATGTAAGGAGACAGACAAATTGCACCTGTTTGTCTTGAGTTGTTTTAGGTGAATTTCAAATATTCAGGTTTGAACTTTAAAGTTGAAAGTTTTTAATGTAATACCTACAATAGCCAAACCGCTTCTCTGAAGTTCACAAAATTTGGCATTGTCATTTAAATACCGTGAAAGAAAGCCTCTTATGAATTTTGAGTTAAACCCAAAGCTCAGGATTTGAGCTTTTAAAGTCCAAATGTTTCAAATGAAACAGTCACAGTAAGTAAACTGTAATTACATAAAACACTGATTACATTTTATGCCTTTACTAAATTAAGCTTAAGTCTATTGCACAAAAATGGATTCAAATGTGAAAAATAAATAAAGTCACATCATATACTGTATTCATATTGTTAATATTATGAATGTCACATGGTATTTAGAATTATCTGATAATAGCTACTGCGGTGGGTTGGCACCCTGCCCAGGATTGTTTCCTGCCTTGTGCCCTGTGTTGGCTGGGATTGGCTCCAGCAGACCCCCCGTGACCCTGTGTTTGGATTCAACGGGTTGGGAAATGGATGGATGGATGATAATAGCTATGGATAAATCATGCTCTGTTCTATTTATTACCTTTCTAATGCTAAATAACTTACTCTGAAGAAAGTACTATATTTTCCACCTTTGTAAATGGATAAATGCTTGTGTGACCATTGCATTTGTCATTCCAATAGATACAGCATCACAAACTGCTTTAAACACTGCTTTAACAAATCCCATACCAAATAGCTTCTAACATAGACATATGCATTGCATCATGCACTGCAAACATTAATGCTGAGGTCTATGTTAGGTCAGCCCAGGTATCAAAATGGGTAGTACAGCTAGTTCTAATATAATACATTTCATGGGCTTAATGCTCAAGTGTGCACATTACAGTCTGATGACAGAAAGTTTCATTAGATTCATATTACACGCACACACAAATTTTATCTTTAAATGCTCTAGAGGTTTTTCCTTTACAATGTTAAGCAAATTTACATTCAATAATAAAACATACACTAATATTAAAAATAAGCCAAAACTAAGTGTTTTTGTATTCAGTTAAGATGTTATCCTTGAAATGCTATGGAAACACCACTTGTTTTCCTGTTTTAGATTTTGCCTCCCCACACATAATATATAAAATAAGCAAACTCAGAGTTGTATGTGGAAAATAAATAAATTGTAGTTGAAAACATAAATTAAATATTACAATCCCATTTTACTTTATAGCCCACAGGAATCAATCATATTTTACTATGCATGTATTTGAGATCAAAAGGATATCTGGAAGGAACCAAATGAACCAGGTGAGAAACATCAACAGTATCGATGCCAGCAGGAATGCAGGGACTACAAGGTTTTGAATATGAACATTGATGAGCCACCTAAAAAAAATCAATTTGATATTTACTGCAAAAGCTTAGCTATATAAAGCAAGGCATTCTGAAAACTATGTATTACTACCGAATAAAGACATTTCTTTTTCTGTGTTAGACGCAGAAAATTCAAAATACCTCTAACAAAACAGTAAATACATTTACAGCACTGATAAAGCTATAAAGTTCCTTTCTAGCCCAACACGTTATTTTTGAATGGCACAGACAGCTTACTGTTGTCACTAACAAGTATCTAAAGAGGAGAAGATTAAAAACATTAAAATTTACATCAATAAATTCTATAAAATAAATATAACACATGCAAACATTTCATACTGTTCCAAATAATTTGAACAGTGTTACACAATAGCAAGGAGGGACACCTGAAAAAAATCACAAGCAAACAAAAATGAAAGTTATGATTAAGTGTAAAGCTTCCAAACTATTGATTAAAACTACAATTGAAAAGAATGAGAATGACTGTGATTTCACTTATATCAAGCCTCAGCAATACACAAAATTCCTGCTGCCATTTTTTAAATTTTTTGCTAACGACTGGAATTTGGTTAAGATGGCAGATGGGAAAAAATGTGAATGTGCAAAGGGTTATTAAAAATGTTTTTGGAATTCAAGAAGGCCATTTTACACAAGTACCATATTTATACCATACATCTGAAATACATGTATGCTCACTGCATAATAATTGCATACAGATCTTTTAAAAGATTTCAAATGCATGTTATTGTTGTAAAGTTATCTACTGTTGCCTTATTATATTTGCAAATCTGAAGGAGCACTCAGTAAAGATCTTTACATAAAGATAAACTAAAATGGACTCAATGTTTTAAGCCAGCACATATTGGAGGATATTACATGCATATCATATACTATCCTGAAAATGTACCATTCACCCTAGTGCAGACATTATCATGATATGAAATAAGTATCCTGTTGTAATTAATCTGGATAGGCCAACCACAAGTGAAAAATGATTAGTTTTTAAGTTAAGTTTATGCATTTGTTGTTAGGCTGGAAGAGTTTAGTTCATTTTCAATCATCCTCCAGATCGCATGAAAAGTGAGTTTCTAAACATTTATACTGCTTGTTTTAGTATTCCATAAATTGTATTTCACAAGATCAGTTTGGTATGTTCACTTCTTTAAACAGGAAATATGTGAAGTCTTACAGAATTTTTATTTGAAATGAATGTTAAGTAAAGTTAGGTAAGAATCTACTAGTTTATTTTCAATTCTAGCATTGTGCAATGCAGTGATATTTGGTTCATTAAATGTTGATCTTGTAAAGTTGTATTATTTCCTATGGCTACTCTTGAGATAAGTTTAAAATATGCAATACTGCTCAAGTAGTACTCCATCATTTATGTGCTTGCAAGACAAAGTGCACCCTTTATTAAAGAGACAAGGCAATAATGCCATAATGAAGGCCTTTGTGTGGAAGGAAATGCATGATAGAGCCTCTAATCTTGGAAAGATCTCTTTTAAATCTGAAGAAAGAGCTGAGAGAATGAAGGCACTTAACAAACCTGGCTACAAATACAGCACAACTGACAACTTCTGTTTTTTCTGTCTTTGGAGGTGATTGTTATTTATACATTCATCTATCCATTTCTATTACCTATCTAATCTAGTTCACGGCTGTAGGGAGTAAAAAAAAAAACTATCCTAGCAACAGCCAAGCACAAAACAGAAATCATGCCTGGATGGGTTGAACACATCTATGCTCTTTCATATCAACACCGTTTAGAAAGGCCAATTAACCTAACCTGCATGTGGATGTCTTTGAAAAGTGGGTGGAAACAAAAACCCATGGAGACACTTGAGAGAGCATACAAACTCTATAGAGACAGTCACCAGGCAGAAAATTAATTATTTATCTTAAGGAATTAATCACTAGTTACCAATTGCTTGGGGTAACACAATCATTTGGAGATGAGTGTTGAATTGTAAGCTTTGTTGTTTAAAACCCAATGCCATATTAAATGGAA
Organism: Erpetoichthys calabaricus; assembly: GCF_900747795.2. Taxonomy (NCBI): domain Eukaryota; kingdom Metazoa; phylum Chordata; class Cladistia; order Polypteriformes; family Polypteridae; genus Erpetoichthys; species Erpetoichthys calabaricus. Next base: position 64,610,072 of record NC_041395.2, read on the forward strand.
TGCCCTACCTGCCCAAATGTAACATCATAGTCAGTTTTCATTGTACAGTTCCACTTTGAATCTTCTAAATTGGTGTATATGAGTTACAAGCTATGAGTAGGACTGCAAAAGGTGGGATTAACAAGTAAAATAAAATTAACAAATAACACATGAGGTTTACATATATGTTCAGTATTTTAGCAAGCTAACATTGACAATAGGCCATGGTTATAGTGCTGAGGGCTAACTGGATGTATCAAAAGTACTACGTAAGTATTATTCTTCGTACAATATTTGTTTTTTTTACCTCCCAGGGGCTAAAATTACTAGTTCACTGGATCAATTTATTCTTGAATATACCATAGCATTTTCAATCTTGTTTAATTCTGAGGAGGGTCTAGTGAGCTGGAGTCAAACTCAGCGAGCATAGGGCAGCAATGCAGGAACAACATCTGGACAGGGCGCCAGTCCATCACAGGGTAAACACACACACACGGACCATAGCCAATTTAGGAAACCAGAGCACTTGGAGGAAACCCATGCAGACACAGGGTGAACATGCACATTCCACACAGGAAGGACCTAGGACATGAACCCTTGTCCCCTTATTGCAAGGCTGCAGTGCTACCACTGCACCACCATGAACATACTACATATTGTGCATGAGTAAAACATTCCTGCCATAGATCAATTCCTGCTTTTCCTAATGACTTGGCTTTTGTTTACATTTTCATTTACATCATTTAGCAGACGCTCTTATCCAGAGCGACTTACAACAGTGTTTGTTAGTTTTTTTTTCGCATACCCCTTGGGGTCAGAGCGCAGGGTCAGCCATTGTACAGCGCCCCCTGGAGCAATTACAGGTTAAGGGCCTTGCTCAAGGGCCCAGCAGAGTAGGATCTCTTTTGGCACTGACGGGGATTCGAACCGGCAACCTTCGGGATACCAGCGCAGATCCTTAACCTCAGAGCCACCACTCCGCTCCACTTGTTGATGGTCATTGCAAAACACAACTTTAGAGGAAACCGTATTCTTTTGAATTCAAACAGGTTATCAATAAGAATAATGAGATGTTTGGGTAGAAATATAACTTCACCTTGTAGCAGATCATGTAAAAGTGGTAGCTTCAGTTAGATATGAATATAATGTTTTGATGTGTAATCTTGTGTTGCTACAAAGTTTTGGAGGGTTTAGATCAACAGCAATATGCACTGAATGACGGTTTCCATAAACTTATTCCATGAAGCACTGACATTTACAGGCTACACATTTACGTGGGCAATGGAATGAACTCAGCGTTTTAAGTAATGTGCAGATAATAACATGTGAAAAGAAATAATATCGTTAACTATGTACAGTGTCCACCACCTCAAATGTTCTGTCTGTGGGGAACTGCTTTAGTTACAGTATTCAAGCATTTAAACTAACCGAGGCATGCAGTCTCTACCCGGATTATGTTGCATTCAGGGCTTGAAGTGGGTTGGCACACTGTAGCAGCACTTCTCTGTTTCTGCGGTTAGAACTGGAGCAATGTTCACTTGAAGTGAACACCCCAGTTCTCTGCAATGTTACATGTATTTTACCATCAAGAAGCCCCATTCCCCACACTTCTTGTTCTTTGAAGTTTATGTATATGAGAGCACTCGACAATTCAGTCAGGATTGAATTTGAATGTATTTTACACTGCAATGCGAGGAGTAAGTTGAAGCCAATGGAATAAAGAGTGCTGTGTTTAACCAAGGAGGCCACTTTCTAACCATGTCTGTTGAGTTTCACCTAACTATCCTTCACATCTATATTTTCATGAAGCTCACCACCTCATCTCTTTTTCCAGTGCATGGCTGCTCTCCTTTTTCACTCACTCATTTTTCTGTGCAATTATAGTGTCAGCTTGAAGAGTGGCACTGTTCTGCATAAACTGCATGCCTCATTTCTCTGTGCCATAGCAGCCTCAGCACTCAGCTGTAAAAAAAGGACATGCTGACTAAGATATCCCACTCACTAAAGCTTTATTACTGACAAATATTGAGAAATAAAAAACATGTGTTGGATAATTTTCTTTCTTCTGTCACTTTCCCAAATTTCAATTAAATCTGTCAAAAAAATTTTGAGATTTTGGGTATTTGAAGACAAAATCAAATTTATTTATAAAATCACATTTAAAGATGGCAGAAGTTGTTGGAAGAACAAAAAGTGGGTTTTTAACCGAGTCTTAAAAACCTCAATAGAAGGAGATCTGATGTGGAGCAGCAGATTGTGCTAAAGCCTAGAAGAAACAATTGAAAAAGCCCTATCACCCCTAGACTTCAGTCGTGATCTTGGAATTGCAAGGAATAGTTGAGCAAATGACCTCAAAGCCCTTGAGGGCCCTGAGAGGGGATGAAGAAGATCGCAGATGTATTTGAGGGATGTACAAAGCCTTAAAAACAATCAAATTTTAAAATCAATCCAAAATCTCACAGGTAGCCAATGGAGGGAGGCCAGAACAGGTGAGATATGTTCTCCTTTTATAGTTCTGGTTAGAAATCTAGCTGCTGCATTTTGAACAAGGTGAAGGTGCAACAGGTGGATTTGGGCAATCCCACATATTGGGAATTGCAAAAATCTTGTCAAGATGTAATAAAAGCATGAATCCTTATTGCCAAATCCTTCTGTGAAAGAAAGGATTTTAATTTTGAGATCTGCCAACAGTGGGTAAAAGCTGGACTTTAGCTCCATAGAGATTTGTTGGTTGAAACTTAGTAACGACTCAAAGATGACACCCAGGTTCCTGACATCATTATGAATTTTTGCTGTCAGCGAGCCGGACTGCCAATTTCATTAGCAAAAGAAGTAGGGCCAAAGATAATGACCTCTATTATATTTTTATTCAGTAGGAGGAAAGTTTGCACCATTAAAAGTTTAATATCATCAACACACTCCATCAGCTTTTTTACAGATGAAGCAATGTCAGGGCTAACTTTAAGATAAAGCTGGGTACCATCAGCATAACAATAGTAATTGACGCCTGTTTTTGAAATATGGACCCCAAAAGGGAGCAGATATAAGGCAAATAATAAGCAGGCCAAAATAGAGCCTTGTGGTACACCTTGTATGAACGGAGCTGGCTGGGAGAAATCATCACCTATATTAACCGACATTGAATCTACCTTTTAAGTAGGACACAAACCACTTCAATGCACATCCCTGAATGCCAACTTCACACTCAAGCTGTTTTAACAGAACCCCATGGTCCACCATATTGACTTGACCATATCAAAAGCTGCTCTAAGGTTCACCAGGACTAAAATAGCACAAGGACCCGAATCGAAGGTTAATAAAACATTATTAGTCACCTTCAGCAAAACAGATTCTGTACTATGAAGTATTTTAAAACCAGATTGAAAAACATCACACAGATTGTTTTCTTCCAGATATGACGGTAATTGCACATAAACCATCTTTTCCATAATTTTGGATGGGAAGTGGAGCTTAGAGATAGGCCTATTATTTGAAAGCATAGTGGAATCCAGAGTGGGTAGAGCGTGGAATCTTCAGTAGTGGCTGAACAATTGCATGCTTGAAATTGTCAGGCATTTCCCCCACTTTTAAACAGTTATTAATTACGGCCAAAACAAGTGGACTGATGCCTGAATGAGTGAATCTTTAAACAGGTGTGCAATGAAAATATTGAGGGTATAACTGGAAGGTGTCAAATGTATGACTATATCAGCTAGCTGGGAGGAGGAAACTGGTTGAAACAGTGTAAACTGGCTATGCACTATCCAAGGGAAGCTGGAATCCACACACTGTGATCTACACCAGGATGGTGAATGAGTCAGTCAGCTTTGCATTATACATGATTTACACATTTAGATTTACACATTTAGATAAAGCACTTTGAGCTACTTTTTGTATGAAAATTTGCTATATAAATAAATGTTGTTGTTGTTGACTGGAGAAGGTGGTGAGCTTCTATTAGACCTACAGAGAGGAAAAAATAACTGGAGCATGAAAAATAATGTTACAAATGCAAAAACATCAGAACACTGATTACCCGCAGCAAAGAAAAAATAATAATTAAAAACGTTGATCTACGTATCTGATTTATTGATTGTATACAGTTAATTTTGGTATTTAAAATGGTAGGATAATCTATTTTATGGGTATACATAGATAAAATGAATAGGTACTTGCTAATAATAAATGTGTAAATAAGTGAAGGTAAAAATATTGTAACTGTTCTAATCAGAATAAATAAATGATTAATAGTCATGCAGTGGTTAGAACTGCTGCCTCGTGGTTCTAGGTATGAGGGTTCAGTTCTCACCCTGGACACTAACCTGCATGCCTGTACCGCACTTACATATTCTACTCAAGGTCGCAATTGTTTTCTCCAAGCATCTCAAAGATATGTATGATAGGTTATGCAGTGCCTGTAAATTGGCCCAAATGAGCAAGTGTCAGTATGAGTGTGTATCATCCAGGGCGAGGTCCTGCATCCCAATGCTCACAGGGTAGTACCCAGATTTCCATTGATTCCGTAATGTATTATGTAGGTTAAATAACGGATGGGTGAATGGAGAGATGAAGCTAAACTGTGACTGTTTCTGTTTTTCTCTTCTTTGTTGTAAACTGGCAATTGTTCAATGATAAAATTAATGAGCTGCTATTGTTCAGTTACATTTCTGTGATTCAGTTTCAAACTGCTTTCTTTTCCTTTCAGTGAAAACATATCAGTGTCTTTATGTATACTCATTAAGTAATACTTAATTAGTTAAGTTTGTTACAGTATTGCATTTACAGCACTCTGCAACAGTGAAGAATGTTATACAAAAAAAACTGAATTGAAATTAATTTAAATATTAGTGCAATTAATTTAAATAGAATATGTATCATTTTAAATAGAAAAGATGTAATTACAGTAAAACCTGAGATGCAAGTTAGATAATGTATAGCAGAATACTTTAGCTATTTTTCCAAATTAAATATTTTACATACCTTGTAGCAAGATTAACTATGGCAAACAAACATGCAAATAAAGTTCCTTTGAGCAACCAAGATTCTGTATTCATGTCTGCTATGTATCCTGCAGTCCAAAGCATAAGAACACAGAGTCCTGTCATAAAAGAGAACTGAAAAAGAAATTAAAATATTTGCTTAGAAAACAATTAGAAATAATTACCACATAATTACCACAAAATTAGAATCTAAACATTTTTGCTAAACACTGAACTAAGATTTTATTTTTATTTTATTATACAGCATTTATGTATTTATGACAGCAAAACACAAACATATAATTAAGTCCAAGATGTATGCTTACGGTAAAACTGATAGATTGATGATGTCTATATTTTATTGCTAGGTAGGTGCTTTATTTATTAAAATATAAAATTGCATGAAACGAATGAATTATGAATCCTAGTAAATGCTGTGCATGCACAAAATACAATAAACGGCAAAAAGTGAAAGTTGAATAAAGCACTTAACACATAATTAATAGACCTATGTATAAAGTTAGGAACTTAATCATAAGAACATGTAAAATTTCACAAACGAGAGGAGATCATTCAGTACATTAAGCTGTTTGTTTAGCTAATAGCTAAGCTGTCCAAATGTTACATCCTGGTACTTCTTATATGTTGTTAAAGTTTCTGCTTCAACTACAGGACTTCAAAGTTTGTTCCAGGTTCCCACAACTTTTCTTTTTGGTTTTAGTCTTAAAATTCACTTCACCTTAATTTCCATCAAGGCCCCCTTCTGACTGACCATATGAACCTGAACAAGTCACTTAATCTGTTTGTGTTCCAGTTGTGAAAAATGAATAGAAAATCTAAACAAGTCTTCAAAATTTTGAAAGGTATTTTTGAAAGGTAAAAGTGATTAGAGAATCACATACTTGAAGACAATGAGACATATTGTCAGTCTTCCATCCAGCTTGCCTGCACTTCTTTTTGCCTATGAACTCTGCTTGTTGTTAGATTACAATTGTCTTCTGGTTCCTCGTACTGCTTTTTAACCCATGCCTGACTGATCTCTAATCAATCGTCAACTTTTAAAAAATGGTTATTTGCATACTTATCTAAGAATATTTTTCACAGATGTAGACACGGGTGAAAGTTTGTTCTTTCCTAATGCTATGTGAACCAAATTTACTTGTCCTAGAGTGTATATAAACACAGGGAACTCCAGTTTCTGTATTACATCTTGCCTGAAGAAGGGGCCTGAGTTGCCTTGAAAGCTTGCATATTGTAATCTTTTTAGTTAATTTTGCTTGACTTCTCATTACATTCATAATGGCTAAAATGGTTCAACATCCCAGAATCAAAATTATGAAAGGCTAAAAAAAATTAATGTTAAAGATTTGTTTTTAACAAGGTCTATGTCCTTTCACTGATACAAAGTTTAGAATTTAAAGGCCTTTTCCAAATGTAGTTTTTTCTAATTTTGGCCGACATGCAGTTTTTATTTAAGAGGAACATGCATTTAACAGCTCACAATCATACATTTATTAAATTACCAATAGTATGGGACTTGAAAACCATTTTTACTTGTCAGATTGATTTTTACTTATTGCTTCCTACTTAAGACAGTTAATACTCTATATCGTCAAATCTTTATTGAAATACAACAGTCAACATTTTAAAGAGAAGCACAAACCATTTTAAAAAGTATTAAATTAATAAAGCTAAGCCTGGCACCCAGCCAACCTGCCACTTGACCTCCCAATTGTCTGGGAATAATACGAATGTACTATTTGCCACTTCAAAGTCACTATATTTTTGTGAACCTAACAGTAAGACTTTATGTTTTGAAATTTATTGTCAATTATGAAAAGTCTTCAGTTGACAATATCCATAATTAGTGTATACTCCTTCAATCTTGTACAGATTTACATTTTAATCAGAAGCAGTCATACTCAAGCATACCCACCCCCTGACGTCCGGTAAAGCCTAGGAAAACATCCTCCTTTTACATACCTTGTATTTCTGAAGCCTTTTCACAAAGGGATTTTGTATGTGGCTTCTTTCCTTCTTCACATGTGTTAGCATGTGAAGCATCAAGGGATTCCGAAACTGGTGAGCCAAATCAATTGGTGTTTCTCCCTATAAAAATGAATCACAGAAATACAATTGAAATGAAGTGCTTTCAGTTACTGACTGTAAAGTTAACGCACAAGTAGAACATGTTAACTTAAAGAACATTCTGGCTAAAAAAAAATCAATACCAGTAATTAAATTCTTTATATTACAAATATGAAATCAGCAATGTGACTGATATCAATAAATCAATCTACTAGAATTTTGTAGCTAGTGATATGAAGAGATGGTCTCTATTCCAGAGAAAAGAAGACAGAGGCAGCTACATTAGTTCGTTACATGACAGTGCAATTAACATGGGGTGGTACTAAGGCACAGTGGGCAGCGTTACAGTTATGTAGCACTTGGACCCTTGTTCAAGTTGTTGTACCCCATATTTTAATTACACACTTTCACTACATAAGAAGTAGACTTACACTACTAGTGTTCATGTATGCAGTCTAATGTAATTTAATGCAGAAATACTTGTACAAGATATTGTAATAACCCGGGTGGTGCAAGAGATGACTCTTTATGTCGATTGCTAGTGTGAGGCAGCAGCAACATGTGCTCCCAGCTGCTTGGTCCCTTTGTCCACTCATACATGTCACCCGGCTCCACCTCACTCCATTCACCCAGAGTAAAAGGCAACCCCTATGTCACACTATTCCCCAAACTCTCTTTGAATTGACCGAAACCTAGGGTATAAATCTGAGGTTTGCTAGCAGACCAGTTGCTGGGAGACACATCTTAAATTCTCTCCAAGTTCTGTGTCTGGGCAACCCTACTACACCCTGCTCTCAGGGCCGTTTAATGGTCAGTTTCTTCAGTATTCCGTGGCCACCTGAGGAGTGTGCTCCACCCAGGTCTGGACCCTGAGGTCTCTACAATATTTTCTTACTATTTTGACTGCCATATTTCTTACATTTTACAAAATGGTGCCATTTAATTTGCTGCTTCCCAAATTCTGTCAAATCATGTATAGTTTCATAATGCTTTAGACCAGTGGTTGTCTATCTGGAAGATTATGCAAGGAGTTTTGTGGTGGAAACACAAAAAAAAATAAGGAGCTGCAAGCAAAAGCAGAGAGAAGGAGAGAGAGAACCAGTTGGAGTTACATAAAATCCTTCTGACTTTTTAAGGCAGAAAAGCTTTCATTATTAAATTTTACTCCTTTATGGAATTGGTTTAGAAATAAAAAATACCTGATTCATACTTGCTTTGATCAGCAGTACATATTCAGTTAAGAAGTAGTTTTAACTTGTAGTGTAATGTATTTAAATGAGGGATTTGAAATGATAAAGGCCTCGCATATATCCTCTGATTATAATGAACATGACTACAGTTGTCCATCTAAACGTGCATCCATTTTATAATCAAATAAAAACAGAATACTTAAGTGCTGAAATCAAATCAGCAAATACTACCTTTTGTAATTAGTGCAATTTTTGAAATCAAACTAATGTTTATTACTATAACATAAAAAATACACCAAATTTGATGAAAGTACAAACAACAAATATTTGAATGGTATGGAAGCGAATGGAAAACAGCCAGCAGTTATGTTATTTTTCTGTCAGATTTATTGGCAAACTCACAGACACAAGAGATAGCAAAGTTTGACCAGTTATGTGATATAACATATATATATATATATATATATCTATATATATATATATATATATATATATATATATACACACAGTGCATCCGGAAAGTATTCACAGCGCATCACTTTTTCCACAATTTGTTATGTTACAGCCTTATTCCAAAATGGATTAAATTCATTTTTTTCCTCACAATTCTACACACAACACCCCATAATGACAATGTGAAAAAAGTTTACTTGAGGTTTTTGCAAATTTATTAAAAATAAAAAAACTGAGATAGCACATGTACATAAGTATTCACAGCCTTTGCTCAATACTTTGTCGATGCACCTTTGGCAGCAATTACAGCCTCAAGTCTTTTTGAATATGATGCCACAAGCTTGGCACACCTATCCTTGGCCAGCTTCGCCCATTCCTCTTTGCAGCACCTCTCAAGCTCCATCAGGTTGGATGGGAGGCGTCGGTGCACAGCCATTTTAAGATCTCTCCAGAGATGTTCAATCGGCTTCAAGTCTGGGCTCTGGCTGGGCCGCTCAAGGACATTCACAGAGTTGTCCTGAAGCCACTCCTTTGATATCTTGGCTGTGTGCTTAGGGTCGTTATCCTTGTGAAAGATGAACCGTTGCCCCAGTCTGAGGTCAAGAGCGCTCTGGAGCAGGTTTTCATCCAGGATGTCTCTGTACATTGCTGCAGTCATCTTTCCCTTTATCCTGACTAGTCTCCCAGTCCCTGCCGCTGAAAAACATCCCCACAACATGATGCTGCCACCACCATGCTTCACTGTAGGGATGGTATTGGCCTGGTGATGAGCGGTGCCTGGTTTCCTCCAAACTTGACTCCTGGCATTTACACCAAAGAGTTCAATCTTTGTCTCAGCAGACCAGAGAATTTTCTTTCTCATGGTCTGAGAGTCCTTCAGGTGCCTTTTGGCAAACTCCAGGCGGGCTGCCATGTGCCTTTTACTAAGGAGTGGCTTCCATCTGGCCACTCTACCATACAGGCCTGATTGGTGGATTGCTGCAGAGATGGTTGTCCTTCTGGAAGGTTCTCCTCTCTCCACAGAGGACCTCTGGAGCTCTGACAGAGTGACCATCGGGTTCTTGGTCACCTCCCTGACTAAGGCCCTTCTCCCCCGATTGCTCAGTTTAGATAGCCGGCCAGCTCTAGGAAGAGTCCTGGTGGTTTCAAACTTCTTCCACTTATGGATGATGGAGGCCACTGTGCTCATTGGGACCTTCAAAGCAGCAGAAATTTTTCTGTAACCTTCCCCAGATTTGTGCCTCGAGATAATCCTGTCTCGGTGGTCTGCAGACAATTCCTTTGACTTCATGCTTGGTTTGTGCTCTGACATGAACTGTCAACTGTGGGACCTTATATAGACAGGTGTGTGCCTTTCCAAATCATGTCCAATCAACTGAAATTACCACAGGTGGCCTCCAATTAAGCTGCAGAAACATCTCAAGGATGATCAGGGCAAACAGGATGTACCTGAGCTCAACTTTGAGCTTCATGGCAAAGGTTGTGAATACTTATGTACATGTGCTTTCTCAATTTGTTTATTTTTAATAAATTTGCAAAAATCTCAAGTATACTTTTTTCACGTTGTCTATAGGGTGTTTTGTGTAGAATTCTGAGGAAAAAAATGAATTTAATCCATTTTGGAATAAGGCTGTAACATAACAAAATGTGGAAAAAGTGATGCGCTGTGAATACTTTCCGGATGCACTGTATATATATTATATATATATATATAGATGCATTTATTTTTCTCTCAGGTCAAATAGTATTACTGCAAGTAATTTAATGTATAGCATCCTCCATTTCATTGTGTTCCATTCATGCTAACAAAACCAGAACACAAGTCTACTATGAAAAATATAATTTTTCTTTAATAATATATTTTTAATTAAACATTTTCATATTAAAAGGGGCAAAATGATAATTTTTTATTTAATACAGACATAATGTACAATGATTCACAAACATGTTATAGAGCAATATGATGTGGAAAGAGTAAGCTGCATGTTTAAATTAATTTTTTTCATACCTTTGCATTCTCTGCATCTGGGTTAGCTCCTGCTTCAAGCAAAAAGTGAGCAGCATTTTCATTTTTTGACAAAACTGCCCAATGAAGAGCTGTGTTTCTGTGTAGCTTATCTACAGCAGTAACTGATGCATTAAACTTCAAAAGAAAATTTGTTGGCTCTGGTCTACAAAGTAAAAACAAGGACAGAAATATAACTCATTCTTACATACATTGGCCTTATACTGTATTATCGACATATAAACATAATTACTTATGTTTACTTTGATCATTACACTGATTTTTTTTTAAATATCTAAAATCTTTTTTAAAAGATAAAACATTTAACTTAACATACAACTTTAACTTTAAAATATGTTCTATAAGTATATTTATTTTCACATTTTTTGGAGATGAATGCTGACGCTACCCTAGTATAAATTTCAAAAAGGCACATAATCATAGGTATATTACAGAATGTAGCGTTCCTATGCTCTTGGACAATTAGGGGCTCTAAGTTGTATCGTTTCACCTTCCCATTTCACTGCATTCAGGTGGTTTTTTTTTTTGCTGTCAGAGTGTTGGAAAAATGTGAGATAGTTGTTGATTTGTTACTTGGTCTGCCAAAAAAGCAATTAAAGATAAATGGCATTTTTTTGTGGAAATAAAGAGCAAAATAAACATCACTTCACTTCATTCCAAATGCATTTCGAGCACACAATGGCATTTTTGGTTGACTAGGTTATATGTTTTATTTTAAACAATTGACTAAGATGAATGGTCAGCGTTAGGTCACAATTCGGACAATTTGGGTATTTTTGTTTTGTTCAAATATTCTGAGTTGCAATTCTGACTTTACTGAGCATTCAACATGATATTTCTGACTCAACAACTTGGATTACCATCTGTCCAAGAGCACATCAACACAGAAGAAATCGCAAAAGAGCATTTACATGTGACAAATTATACTTTATAAACAAAGCATCACCAAATACCAATGAAACACTTGGCTGAGTATTTCTGTTTAACTTGTAACTATCATACTCTATTTTATTTTTTAATTTAATTTTTTTAACTTTAGAACTGTAACTCTTACCCAATGACCTTGTGTGCAGCTAGCATTAAAGGAGTCTGTCCATATAAGTTTGGAGTGTCAATATTCTGTGAAAAAACACATTGTTTTCCATGAGTTACAATTTACTGAGTATTATTTATTTCATTCTTTAAATCCCACAAATTAAGGCCTTCAGTCTGATTTCTGGTAGTCTCCTAAGTGGGTCAACATTTTGATAATAAAGGTTTACATTATTAAATGTACCCCATTAATTTAATAACAAGGTACAAACAAAAACAGAAAAGTTGTAAATGCTGTACAGCAATTGCACTGATAATAAATATATATACAGTATATTATATATATATATATATATATATATACACACACACACACACACACACACACACACACACACACACTGAGGTGCCAGTCTATGAGAATTGAACACTTGCACACAAACTTACTCCCTCAAGCTAAGCCAATTTATAGATACCAATTAACATACTAAATATGCCTTTGGCATATTGGAGAAAACCTGAGTAACATTAGAAAACTCATAAGAACATGGGAAAATGATCTGTAGAGCTGTGAAGCAGCAGAACATCAATTCTAATATCATGTTTCTCTTATGTACTGTGTACTATTAAATGCTTTAGTTAAATCATTAATATAATAATTTATTCTTGCTCAAATTGCAAGCAACAATGTATGATTAAGTGGATAATTACATTAATATTCAAGTAAGGCATACAATATAGATACAAGTGAAATTTAAAGTGAGCAATTTTTACCTGTCCTTTTGAAAGAAGGTAAGCTAAAATTGGCATATGCTGAAACTGGACTGCAAGGTGCAGACCACTATATCCTTCACCATCTAGAAGAGTTGGATCAGCTCCGAATTTCATTAGCATTATAACCATGGGCAAATGTCCTTGTCTTAATGGAAGAAGTAAATTGTAAAAGAAGAAGGAAGGTCACAGGTGAACATGGGAAATGCATACTTTCATAAAACAAATTATACCATTCAACTACTGCAGTATTTATAAAACAATGTTATTCACAACACATTAGCATTATTTTAGAAATTGACAAAGTTACTCATTGCAATTTGGATAGAGGTATCAAGAACAGAATACTTGTGTAAAAAATAAAACTTACTATGTTTTATAAAGGAATTCAGCTGACCATCATTTTATCTCAACAGCAATACTGTACAAGAATCTCTGCTTCTAAAATTGAAGTTTTCGGTATGATCAAAGTATTTAAATATTATGGGTAATGACATAAGAACTACTATAAAAAGATACACACTATACTAGAATTCAGCATAGATAATAGTATGTTAACATGTCAGAGTAAGTTTTACCTTATAGCCCAGTGAAGGGGAGTTGAATTTAAATCTCCACCAAGTTGGTCAATAATTGCGCCTTTAGAAATATAGTACCTATTTATGAATGTAACAAAAAAAAAATCACAAATAAAAATAAATTCTTCCTGTATATTAGTAAAAGCATGCAAAAATTAAAGCATAATAAGAAATCAGTGAAAATGTTATCACAAGTATTGAACATTTATTCAAAGTACCAAAAATATATAAATAAGCAAAGGGAATTAAGAAGCTTACTTGACAAGTTCCTTTCTGTTGTTAATAGATGCCCAGTGGAGGAGAGTAACATTTTCTTTATCCGGTTGCCTGACATCATAACCTGCCTCCACGAGTTCTTTACATCTGTCAATTATCCCGTATCTATAAACAAATGAAGAATTTCATATCACAAATATTTGCACTTCGTATTGATTACAATATTGACACTTATTAGACTAAAACTAAATGAAAGGCTAGATTATGTGGTATTCTTTTGCCTTTTTATGCCTATATAATAAACATTCACACCTTAGTATTATGCTCTAATGCTTATTGTTTATCATCTGTTTTTTAAATACGTTGTGCTTTCCTCAAACTGTTGAAGAAGTTTTACATACACATTGTCAAACATGAAAGCATTGTATGTCTCTTATGGAGGCTTACGGAGGGGAGTGGAACAGTTATTCATGCAATTTCCATTTCCCTCTCTAGAATGAGAATCACCAGAAGGACCCGTGGGCTAGCGTCACTTCTGTTCTGTGTCTGGCTCCACCCCTTCCGGCAAGGAAGACTGAAACTGCTGTACAGTACTCCCAGATAGTGGGTTCAACTGACCATCAGGTGCTGCAGAGTGTGGAAGGCTCTTTCTGTGACTAAATTCTATTCAACAACCAGCCCAGCTCCAGTCTATTTCTTTTGCAGTGTTCTTATTGCCCTGGTTTCTTTTAATTAAAATTTCAGATTAAACAGGGTCTCCCAGTTGGAGCCCCAACCTTTATAATGTCTACTTCTCTTACCCCCAAAACAAACACTGCCACACACACAATTTTAATATATCAGTGAACAAAAATAATGTTTTCTCAGACTGCAGAATCTTTATTACATTATTAAACTCTCATGAAGACACAGACAGGGGTAAGGATTACTGTTTTAGACATTTTTTTATGGGTTCTTTCTACATTTATTTTGTCTTTTTGTCCAAATCCTATAGTCTGCTGGGCAGTTATCTTGCTTACTGATATTTTTTCAGGTGAAAAACAAGAATCATACTCAATACCAAACTAGTCACTTTAACACAAAGAATGGCAAAGAATTTCTTTATTTCACAGGCCTCTTATATATCATGCATGATTACCACGCTCTGCCTAAAGAAGACTAAACAACTAAACAATGCAAAAAGCAAGCCAGTAAACAGATATTGCTTGCACGCTGTTACAATGTCCATTTTGAAAAATAATAAAACATCTTAATAATGACGAACTTATGCCTACAATAAATCAGAGTTCAATGTAAATCCTATATTATAAAACATTATTTGGTTAATTCAGGGAAAAATAAAAATGTAGGTGGGCAAGCAGGGATACGTTAGGTTAGGGCAGACAAAGAAAGTTGCCTTTTTCCACATTTTATTTTAAAGTACAGGCACTGAAAATGAAAGCACTTTTTGCACAGTTGATGACTGGATTTGTAGTGTAATGATGATTATAACTAAAATGGCTGAGATCTATTGGGGTTTAAATGCAACAGTATTAATGTGGCGTCTTTAGTCAATGTTATCGAGGGACCAAAAAACATGGAATTTTCAAAGGAAATGATTCAACTGGAAAAACGAATGTGCCCCAACAATCTCCCAAAAAAGTGCTAGATAGAATTTGATAACAGCATGATCACCTCTTTGCATTGTCCTATGTTGTTATGGCTTCAAAAAAGATAAAACAAAGGAGGACAACTTGATATTTTAATTTCTTTTAACTTTCAGTTTTCATAATATTGTTTGTATATTTTACTAGCCTATGCTCTCAGCGTTCACACAATGGTATTTATTCATTTACCTAGGCTTTCATTTACCAAGTCAAAAAGTAAAATGCACACATGATAAGTTACTTAACAGGAGCACTGCATGGGAAAGGTGAGGATAAAAAAGTTTGAATTTTGTCAATTCCCAATAAAACAATTCTGCTGTATATGTTTCAAATTTATCTTAAAACACTGAAGTCATTAAGGAACAATTCTCGATATATTGAAATTACAGAAACGCAAGTAACTATTTAAAAAATAGAAAGAATAACATACTGTGTAGCTTTAACTATATCCCAGTTCTTACAGTCTTCCATAAATGTCATGCTGTCTGACTGCTGGGTGAGGTCATTATTCATTTGATCCATTTGTCCACTCTGTGCAAAGAATCCACTTCCATGTGCATGTCCATGTCCATGTCCGTGTCCGTGTCCATGCTTATGCCCATGTGAGTTCCACTGTTATGAAAATGAAAACAACTATTGTGATTATGTAAATTTTTGCTGAACAAAATAAGCAAATATACAGATAAAGCATTCTAAACTGATTTCCAAATGTATTTTAAAAATTATTTTCAGATTGCTAGGAAAGGAAAATGTATTAATTTTTTAAAGCCACTGATTTGAATTCAAGTTGGTGGCTTCTTGGTGCAGTGGTTAACAATTCTGCCTTACGGCTCCAGGTGGTAGGCTTGGAAGAGTTTGCACTTTCTGTCTGTGTCTGTGTGGTTTTCCTCTAGGTACCTGGTTCATTGATTGTGCAAGATATGAATATTACTCTACTAATATTTCCATTCAGGGTTGGTACCTGCTTTGCACCCGATGTTTCCAAGAGACTCCTACACCCATCCATTTATTTTCCTAACCAGGCAAGAGACACTCCTGTGAGCCCATACTGAAAAAGTGGGTTTTGAAAATAAAAAAACATTTCTACTCACATAACTTTTAACTGGAAATTAAGTTAGAAAATGGATGGGTGATTGAATCACCATTGCACATTTATAAGTTCAGTTACTTGTGAAGATTAATGATTGCAAAGGGTCAGAAAAATCAAGGACACATTTTATTTAATTGTGAGGTGCTGTGTCATAGTTTCTCTGTTGACCACACCCCTTTACTAGAAATCGGCCTCTCTCAGCTCACACACCTCAAATCTAGAGCTGCACCACCTGATTGGCAACAGATGAGAACTAGCCAGTTATTGCTCAAAATGTGCAATCAGCAAATTGAAACATAACTTGCCACTCCCTAGCTGGTTTTGTGATTTGGGTGGATAAAAAATTAATAGACATGAACACGCAGTGCACTTCTGCCAGCAAACCAAATGGAATAAGGTCTGCAGTGTGGAAACAATTTACATGTTTTCAAAGTTCTAATGCAAGTGCGCCTGCAGATAAAGAAAAAGTGTCACTTCTGAATGTGTCAAAAACAGGGCATTTCTTCCCATCTGTTGGCTGTAAATATGGCATAAATAAGTCTGGAATTGACATTAATCTATGTATATAAAAAGTGTCTGTCTGTTTGTTCCCTGTACAATCCTACATCCTTCGATCGATCTGGACCAAATTTTGCTTAGTTGCTAACGAGCACCAAACGGATAAGATAAACTACTTTGAAACTCATAATTTTGACACTGAGGGTCCCAGTGTTTTTTTTCCCATTCTAGACCACCTGCTGGCTCAAAACAAGTGCAACATCTGAACAGACTGAAGCTAGACTAACAAACAAAATGATCAGAGGTTAGCGTTACTTACCCAGGAAATGCAGTGTGTTGTTTCTCTCTACTATAATATAAAAAGGAGTATTATGAGCTTTTGCAGGGGGCTGTTGGATGAGGCTTGATTGATAGTGGAAGTGCAGTGCAAAACAAAAGAGAATCAAAGGGTTGTTGTTTAACTCCTGCTTTAACATTTTTTTCATAATTTAAGCATTACACACTGATCACCTTGAAGTAAGAGGATGAATCAGACATGTCAGCATTCATGTTTACAACCCAGCAAGGAATTACAGCAATTCTGGATTTCAATTAGAGCCAAAAAAAATGCATTCTCAACTCACAACAGCAGAGACATTGATAGAGAGGCAGTGTGGATGACAACTAACAATAGGGTCAACATTTATAAAACACATAAACCTTTGCTTTTTTTCCTTAATATCATTCTACAAATATAACTGGGAAATGCCATGTACTCTGGCTACTACAATTAGAGTCAGTAGTAAAAGCAAAATCGCAACAGTTTTTCTGCTGATGAGCCAAAAGCTGTGAAGACGGTGACCTAAATGCATAACTGGATAGCATTTGACCACACTGAAAAACAATCAAAATGATAAGAAACTATTATAACCCATACATATGCAATGAGAATATGTACAGTAAATCCCATAAACTGACCCTGCTAATCTAATGCATTTAACACTTATGCCTATAGCATAAATGGATAATCACAGCAGAACAGCTTAGACAAGAGGAAAGATTTTTAATTTGTATAGAGAATTTTCATTATGTATGAGTAGCTGTTCGGGTCCTCAACAACAACACACTGTTTTGTCATGTGGTGGGTGCAGCAACACACTGTACCTGTGAATGCTCCCCAACCCGACCTGACCTATTCGTAGCATTTGAGAAATTTAATGAAGTAAGATTTCCAATAATAATAAGAGCTTTTAATGTTTTATTAAGTAGGAACTTTGCAAGAGTATATATGGGAGTGAAGGACAGTGTTTGCCACTGCGCCATAGTTGATATCACATGTAATATTTTCATACTATTTTACATCGTTGCTTTAGCATGCACAGTTGGTGGTGGTTATCCGATATTTGTGGATTTCGATTTTCTTGGAAATTACACTCATGAAAATTAATGATGACTGAATCATGTTAAGAACTGTTTTAGTAATTTTGTAGATTTCCTTTTATACTGAAGTAATTTACTGTACTGATAATAAATAAACAGTACTGATGTCACATAATTTTGTGCAACAGTTCTTGGTAATGTGCCTGCACTTTAGAAGCTGTTTCCTGCTTGGCACTCTGTGAAGTGGTGGCTTGGACTAATCTATGCAAAACCAGATTTTGTTCAACTGCCACACTGATTCTTGGGTTTTTGAATTCTTTCCACACCATAATAATAGACCAGTGACGTCAATGATTTATATGAATTTATATTTTTATTGAAAATGTGTGGATCATTTTGCACCCTGATTTTTTTTCATAGCTCCTGCATGAAAGAGAAGATAGAAAATGTTGAAAATTCTCTTTAAGGGGTGCTCATACCAGTCAAAAGTGATTTCAATAATTGCTCAATGAACTGAATTGTATCACAACTGGATTTGGTCTATGGATTAGGGAATACTAATAAATTGGCAATCACAATTAGCCAGAAGAAAACCAATCAATGCAGCTCTACTGAAATTCTTTTCATAGTTATTTTTCTTAGTAAGTCACTTTGGATAAAAGCATCTGCCAAGCAAATAAATGTAAATGTTATTTTTGTGTCATTATGCTGATTATAGTCCTTATGTTCTCCTTGTACCATCACTTTTTTGCACTCTGTATTTTGGTGTTTAACAATAGTTTAACTAGTCCTTTTTTGTGCTGTTCCTTCTCTTAAAATCTGCATATTGAGACACAACAACTCTTCCGTTTTGAAAAGATCAAAAGTTAAATAAAGACTGTGGATACAATGCAGACCACTGGTCAACCAGCTCCCAAGTGAGCACATAGTGGACTGCCACACCTCAGTACTGGGGCCAGATAATCCATTGAGCCACAACTCTGAAAGTTCAGATAAGACTAAGTTGAACAAAGAGCATTTCCAGAAGTTTAGAGTACTAGGGTGTTGTACCGTGTTAGCCATTATGGAAGTAGTGAGAAGTCAAGAAGAATAACACCTTTAATTGGCTAACTAAAACAATTACAATATGCAAGCTTTCAAGGCAACTTAGGCCCCTTCTTACATCTTGCCTGAAGATTACAGTATTTGTTATTATTTTTCATTGCTTAGTTAGTTTGTGACATCATTTTGATGGGCTTCATTTAATGGTCATGTGTTTTAACTGCATGTGACAATTATATTATGTAAAAAGTTGGCACTATATGATGAGTATCCAGGCTTTAGATAAAAACTCTAAAAATCAGTCTTGCATTTGTAAACCCTCTTGCCTGTTCACAATTATTCTTCTAACTATTACCTTATTCCACACACCTACCTGGATGGCCGCCTCAAATTGGGATCCGAGTGCTGCAGTGCAGCAGACGACACCTCAGCACCACACCAGTTCTGATCCCCAACAGGCCTGACCCCACTGGCTCTCTGATGGTTTTGCCTGTTCCAGGGATGGGGATCCCGAGGGCTTCCCTCCATGAAAAGCCCTGGACCAGGCCAAGGGGATGCCCAGGTAACACTTGGGTACAGCAGATAGATGATAATTTCTGGAGGGTAGGTCGGGATCGCGTGTCTGCCTGGGTTGCAAACCAGGATCCCGAGCTGTTTCGTTGTGTAGTGGGTGCAGCAACGCTCTGTACCAGTGCATGGTCCCCAACCCTACCTGACCTATTCCTTTGGCTGCATCTTGGCCAGTTTCTCAGGAGAAATCTATGTCATTTTGGATTAATATTTTTCACCTTGCTCACAGCAAGTTGAGCTGCCATATCTGCAGTGGATGTTTCTTATCTGAATCTTGGGAAGTCCTGACACCTATACGCTTGCATGATAATTGAAATAGTTCAATAAGGTGTGTTCAAGAGAGCAAAAACAAATCACAAAATGTCTTGCTAACCTAGCAAGTACCAATTCATTTACCAACTTTTAATCTATAAAAGATTCACTATTCTGTATCTAATACAAGATCCTAATTTGAGAGCATGCAGTAGAAAATAAATTGTAGACACAGCGGAACATCAGCAACTACATCTGTTTTGAGCACTGGTTTAAGATGTCTAGAAAATATTCAAGGTTTCATTAGCTGCAAGGCACTGAAAATGATAGACTCTATTGTTTTTGTAATGTTTATTTAATAAACGTATTCTTCCACTGAATTTAAATTTACACTAATATTGAAAGATTGCCAAGTAAAATAAAAAGTACAGGACTATCTGTTGTATTGGATTTTTTCAAATCATACACTTTTTGCTCCTTAACAGAGGTCCAATGCAGTTCCTTATAAGGCAATTGTAGTTCCCACGTTGCATTTATTTTAAACACTTTACAAATCAGTAACGTTTCTTTGTTCCATGTTGAGACCTTAGCAACTAAAGAAAGTACTCTGTAGTCTTTCCCAGATATAGAGACGTAAAAACAGTATTTGACCCTTTCTGATTTCAACTATTTTAGTTTATTTACAACATTTATCATTTCTGATCTCTAAATAAAGTTAGTATAAGGTAAAAGTCAACCTGAGTAAACACAATACAGTTTTTAAATGATGATTTGATTTATTGAAGGAAAAACATTCATCAATACCAATATCACACATGTGAAACCAAATTTAAATAATAATAGGTTAAATCTGATCAGAAATACTCAATCTTGACTGCTGCCAGATCTACTGAATCTAAACATAATTTCAATAGAACCTTTCCAGCAATTTGAGGCTGGTTTGAAGGTCTCAACAAAAGAAATTCCAGAAGACCTGACAAAGAAGGTTATTGAAATATATCAGTCAGGAAAGGTTTACCAAGCAAACTCTAAAACCGTGGGAATTTCAGTGAGCCACTATGAGATCCATTATCTCCAAATGAAGAAAACCTGGAACAGGGGCAAATTTGCCCAAAAGTGACCACCCTTGCAAAATTACTCCAAGAGTGCATAGAAAATCCAGCGGGGAAGGCACAGAAGGACCCAGACAACAATCTAAGGAACTGCAGGCCTGTCTCAACTCAGTTAATGTCTGTGTTAATGATTCCCCCATTAGAAAGACACTGGGGAAAAATGGTATCCATGGAAGAACTGCAAGGTGAAAACTAGCACTAAACACTAGGAACATAAAGGCTCATCTAACATTTGCCTAAAACACCTTGATTACCGCCAGAACGTTTGGGATTAATTCTGGGTTTATGAGGTAAAAGTAGAACTTTTTGAAAGACATGGGTCCCGTTACATCTACCATAAAACTAGCATAAATCTAGCATTCTTCATACCAACAAAGAGTACCAATGGAAAGAAAGAGAAAGGGCAGAGTTCATAAGCATTTGGATTGACTGTCACAGTCAAAATAGCCCAAAAATGCATATGGCTCATCACCTTTATCCCACACGTCATCTTCTGGGAACAATGGTTCTATAATATATAAGTTTTAAAACTTGAAAAAAATATACATTACAGTAAAACAGTTTATTCCAGGCAATCAGACACAAAATGCTATAAAAATCACTTAACAATATATGTAACACGGATCGATAAAACTAAAATCACTGCTCTATTTCCAAGAGAGATTTTAAAACATTAAATCATATTCCACACTTAAAACCACACCCTTACCTAATGTGGAAGGCTCTTTTTAAAGAAAAATACCAAGGAGCCAACCAGACTTGTTTTTGAATAATATTAATAAATTCTTGTCATATTCTGAAAAACCTTTGCACTGATCCACGAAAAGTTAAATACATATTTTCTGACATAAAACATCACTTTCAAACTAAGTTATAAAGAGTATATTATTATGGGCTAACAATGTAGTATACATAATCACTGTCAGTTTATCACGATGTAATCTAGTCTCATGCAAATATGTTAAGGGATTAGAATTATAAATCCCAAAGTATCTGACAGACATGGAAATATCTACCCTGAAAAAAGGCTTAATTTAGCACAATCCTAAAGCACGCGATATGCAATGCCAGTGCTAAATGGCTACATTCACAGTTAGGATCCTATCACTTAAATTAATGGGAATTTAAAACTAGAAAAGTGTGTAAAATCCACCACTTTATATGTATTACTATGTATTTGTGCATATTCATATTTACAAGTGTTAATTTAACACCATATGGGTAATGTAAAAAAAGCAACAAAAAACACTATAAGCCAAGTTTAACATTATTGATTACACTGGGCTAATATGTCGTTTCTATTTATTAGTTAAATGCTAGATGCTCGATACTAAGTATGAGGAACGCATCTGTCTGCCTTGTGAAAGGTTTTGTAAATGAACACTCCCCATGGCAACACCTTATACTACATTTCTGCTCAAGAGATTTTACTTTTAACACACAACATGCACAATTTCAGTCCAGGCATGCAACTGGATGTAGTTACAGCACAAGGAAAATTTAATTTTCTGGGAGTGTGAAATATTGTTAACTGAAATGTCTGCAAAGGAATGTGAAAGAATGGTAAGATCCTTTCTACTGCTTATTCATTTATACTGTATCTTGCAACTTACAATTAAGACTGGCACAAGGTACATGAAATGAAATGCAATATTCACCTAGAAACCCTCCAAACTACTGCATGACTTCCGCTGGGATGCAAATATTGAGAAGACAATGGAAAGCGAGGAAATGGCATAAAAAATGAACTGTGCCATGAACATCGGGATATAAACTCCTTGTGAAAAGCCCCTTCCTTGCCACCTTAAATGGGTTTATGGTGCAGTAATTACAGGGTGACTAATTATTGTCTAAAGTGTTTATCTCCTTTCTCATATTTATTCCATTAATATTCACTCTAATATCAATACTGTACAAGTGAGTCATTCTGACTGTTGGCAACTTCAACTAGGGAACTTTGGATGGAACAAACTTCTAATGGCATGTTGCTTTAGTGGACACAACAGGCTGAACCTGCTATACTCAAATGTTAATGTCTTTGAATGAAAGCCTGCGGTGGGCTGGCACCCTGCCCGGGACTGGTTCCCTGCCTTGTGCCCTGTGTTGGCTGGGATTGGGTCCAGCAGACCCCCGTGACCCTGTGTTTGGATTCAGTGGATTGGAAAATGGATGGATGGAATGAAAGCCTATGGTACATCTGGACAGGTCTGACCATCTTAATGTCCCCTAAATGGCTGTTACTGAGTCCATTTACATGGCTTTTAATAACCTGGTTATTCACAGAAACCCAGTTTCAAAAATAACATGTACTGTATACACTTATTCCGATTAGAGAAATTGGGATATTGGTCTCTGAGAACTCATTTCATGATGAGTAACTCAGTCATATGGTCATGTAAACCTTTAGTCGTGTTACAGTTAAGGATTTTGTAGTCAGTCCATGTCTCTTGCACCCTGTTATCCTGTCCATGTGTTAGCTTCCAGCAACCACCAGGGGAAAACAGTGGAAGCACCCACAGACATCAATTTCCTGAGGCAAATGCTCATCTGATCGCATTATTCTTTCTCCTGCTAGAAATAATCTGTTTCAGTATTTCAGAAATCTGTAGATTTATGTTGATGAGCTGAATGTACAGTACTGAGTTCAGCAGCACAATCTTGGAAGCAGTAGGGTAACATGTTAGAAGTAATTAAACTTGATAGAATGGATTAACTTTATTAATCCCAAGGGCAAATTTAAATACGCAGTGGTAGCGCTGCTGCCTCACAGTTAGGAGACCCGGGTTCACTTCCCAGGTCCACCCTGCGTGGAGTTTGCATGTTCTCCCCGTGTCTGTGTGGGTTTCCTCTGGGTGCTCCGGTTTCCTCCCACAGTCCAAAGACATGCAGGTTAGGTGCATTGGCGATCTGAAATTGTCCCTAGTGTGTGCTTGGTGTGTGGGTGTGTATGCCCTGCAGTGGGCTGGTACCCTGCCTGGGGTCTGTTTCCTGCCTTGCGGGTTGGATAATGGATGGATAATGTATATTTTGCAGAAATTACAAAAGCATTTAGTTTGTGGTGTTGGGAAGAAGCATTGAATTGCCTGATGGCAGCAGGCAGAAAAAGACCCCAGGACACTTCTTAGCACACTGTGGTAATATTTGTTACTTTTTATAGTAACAAATAACCTAATGCAATGCTTATTTTATTGAAATAAAAATATCTGCACAGTTATTATCCCAGATGGATACCAGTACGCTGCTCCTTTGCTGGGCACAATCACACAGCAAACTTACAAGAGTGTGCAGCATGCAATCCAGTAACAGAAACACATTAATAAAGTGTTAGCTTAGTTTTCATCCAGTTATTTTTTATATACTGTATATGTTGAAACAGTATGACGCAGTGGCCAGTGTTTATACTGCAAATCATTGGTGGTTCAGGTCGGGGATGTAAAAAGGGGATGAAAGTGATTTATTGCACAGCACAAGAAGTATTTATAAAACACAGGAAAACTTTCACATTTTGAATGTGTTTCTGGTGAGTGTCATGATGGTTCATATACGGCTTAGGATTTAATAAATGGTGGCCAGTTAAGTGTGCAGTTTTTCACACAAAAATATTATAATAAGTAACTATATAACATACTTAGTTACTTTCTTTTGTAAGCAGTGAGCAATGTAACTATGTTACTTTTAAAAGTAATGTTTGCCACACTGCTTGGGAGACACGGGCTTCATGCTTGTTTTCAGATTCATAGTGGCCGATGAGAACATTTGACTCTTTTTTGCAGTTTAATGACATCAGAGCGTCTTGCCAATGGATAACTCCATAAGAGGACTTGCACATGTAAACAAGAGTTTTTAAGAAACTAGGTTTTCTGCTTTAACCTGGGATTTCTCCCCTTGTCCTAGTTTTGTGTGTGTAGGTAAATACACTTACTGACAGCAGCAGCTCTCTATTATCCAAACCAGATGTTCTTATGTGTGTTTGGGGATCATAATTCTTTTCTTGAGCTTCTGCAGTTTTAATTTCCCCATGAGCACAAATAAAGCATATCTATCTATGTACAGCCAATTACCAATATAGGAAATGAACATGTAATCAGACCTATCTAGGTAATTCACTGCATCTTACCAGAACTGATGATGCTGAAGAATGCTGATTGTTTCTCCTTAATCATTTCAAGGTGTTAAAAGTGGTTGCCAAAAATGTTGTGTAGGACTTACTAAGGTGCACTAGTACACAGTAATGTTTAGTGTTTAGTAATGTTTAGTGACAAAAGTATATTTTCCTGTAACTTATGGCACTGGTTGCTAAGAAATTTGTAGCTGCTGGACGTTAATCTTGGGACAATTTCCATTATAAAAAATGGCTTCTGCACCTGTGACGTTTACTGCATTTTACAAAAAGTTTTAATTATTCATAAAACATGCATAAACGGTGCACAGGTACACAAAATGACTTTTGATTTATTTATAAAGACTGCCGACAATAGTGAAAACAACTGCTGCGGTTTACAATTTTTTATTTTCAGTAATACTAGTCACTGTCGAAAACGAAACCCAAGACATGCTGTCTTTTTTTTTTTTTTGCTTTATTAATATTTTAGGAACAGTGACAGTAAAAGTGTGCTTCTCCAGAGGGTCACCATCCCACCTCTGTAGCCATGGAGATCCAGTCCGGAAAAGCGAGCTGCCCGCTGCCAACACCATGCCGCCGGCCGAGAATAGCTCTTTCCAAATGAATGACTCGCCACTTCCGATATTCTGTCATTACATCAGTCACGTTGCTCATTAGCTAGGGGTTCCCTTAGACATTTGATGGCCATACTATAGCTCCCAACCCAACCGCCGAAAAAATTAAAAGTTAAGTTTTGATCAACGGCTATCCAACACCTCACACGGAATCCACATGCTGAGCATACCGTACTGATACCACGTATAACAAAAAATTGCTGTAACTCACATCACAGGCGTCTTCCTTCCAGTCCATCGTGCGCCTTTTACTTTTATTTCCTGATTTTGACGCCTGGTTTTTCGTCTAAGTATGTGTCCTCACCCTGACAGTAACTGAACTTCCTGGTTACGCTGATGCAGTGACTCTGACCTCCCATTGGATCTCTCCTTGAGCCCGGCTTCCAAAAGCTTTAACGTGATTGGCTCAGCGGACGTCAATTATTTGACGAGGCGTTGCGGAATGACGCTTCTGAAGCCAGCCGCCACAGCTTGAATACTTTATGAAAAGACCAACGTAATAGCTTCTGGCCTTTTCCTTCCTTATTAAAAACGATATATTCCCTGATTATCACAATGACAAAGTCTGCATATCACCGTGATGGCTGGCACTAAAGCCTTAGAATGCCAGCAGATTGGGTACGAATCTCAGCCCAGACACTGCTACTTCTCACGTTCTCCCTGTGCTGATCTTCCTCCTACGTCCTAAAGATGTGCGTGTTGGGTTAGTTGTACACTTGAAACTGGCATTGTATGAGTGGGTGAAAGAATAAAACCGGAAAAAAGGCCATTGTACCACTGATGCCTTTTATATATTTAAACTCTCTTATGTATATCTCTATACATAAAAAGGTAGAATAGAGAAAATAAAAGTTTATTTTAAACAGAACCACAATTTTCCAATTAGGGGGGTCAAATAGCAGGGGCCTCCATACAACCACCCTGCTAGCACAAGCACACTACCTGCACTGACCACTCCCTTCCCAAAGAAAAGACTGTGCCTTCAGTCAACTTGCCAGGGTACATAGTCATTTCTCCATATTACAAGCCTTGACTGGAATGCTCAAGCCATTTTATTCTAAGGACACTGCAACTGCAGTTAAAGCTGGCAGGGGACAGAAGAAATCTAGCAGGTGCTCAAAATAAGTCCAGTCTCAGGAGCAGGGGCTTCTATTGCAACAGCAGAATGTGATGGCCCAGTGACAGTATATACAGACACGATTAGATTAACGGCTGGGTTATGGCAGGACCCTGGGGACCTTGGTGTGCATTGATTGTTTCAAAGTTATTGGTAGTGGTCAGGGCCAGCGCTACCATCTAGGCCAGGGGTGGCGAACTCCAGGCCTGGAGTGCCACAGTGGCTGCAGGTTTTCATTCCAACCCTTTTCCTAATCAGTGACCAGTTTTCACTGCTGATTAACTTTTTCCCCATCACTTTAATAGCCCTGTTAGAAGAGTTCAGCCCTCTGAATTGATTCCTTTCTTCATTAAATGACAGCCAAGCAGAAATGAGATGTGAAATGAGCTAACAGATGACTAGCTAAACTGGGGTTTCAAACTCCAACCAATTTCACTCCAATCACTTTCTTAATGAGAAGCCAATTCTTGCTGTTAATTAAACCCGTTATTTAATTCCATGGCTTATTGCTGCTCTCATTCTGCCACAGCACACATTTCGAAAACTGTTGTTTTTCTGTTCTTTCTAAGAGCACCGTCAAAATGCTTTGGTGACCTGAGAGATCAACCTTACCAAGACCATCACCTCTCTTTAATTTCAGATATTGTGTGATGGGCACAGGGGAGCTGGTCATGTGGTGGCTTGTTTTGTGTCTCATTATTGTTTGGCTGCTAATTAAAGAAAAAGAAACAACTATGGGGCCTGAGTCAAGTTAATTAAAAGAAGTAATCAGCAGCAAAAACTGGTCACTAATTAAGAAGATGGTAAGAATGAAAACCTGCAGCCACTGAGGCACTCTGGGCCTGGAGTTCGCCACCCCTGATCTAGGCGAACTAGGTGGGAGCCTGCAGAGGTAAAATTTGCTGTTTTAAACAGTACAGGCATACAAATACTCTGAGTTAATACAACTGTCCAATTCCCAATAACATGCTTATACCTTGTTTTCTATTATTTTTGCATACTTAAGATGTTTGGTCTTAACATCTGATGATCTACACAAGCCTATTATAGTTTTTCTTTCAAATCCCAAAATGCACTGCTCTTAGCTTCTCTTTATTTTCTTATTTCTTTGTTTTCTTCAGGTGTAGCTTTGTTTTCATGGGTGCCAAAAGAATGTGTTGGGCATAGGCAACAACACAGGTAATAATCCAAACACAACAAGAACAACAATTTTGATAATAATAATAATAATCCTCAAACTGGCATAGCACAGGACACACAGTTGTGGCAAAATAAAATGAAACCACCTAAATGGCAACAGGACTGTAGCTCTTGAATGCATTGCCAAAGGCTGATTTAATTCAGACCATAATCATTTCCTAAATGGGCTTACATTCAAATTTGGCAAATTTCATCTTCTGTTGTTTACCGCCCACCATCTTTGTCACATGTTTTTGGCACTCTAAAAAAAGTCCTGCATTGCCTGTTTATCACTGGAAAAACTCTCTGAGGTCATCCATTTACTGTATAGATTGCATAGATCAGTGAGAATACAGTAAGTAAGAATCATGGGTAAATGTTTAAACATAATCATTCTACTTCATTTTTATTGAATTATGTGACTATATTAAGCTTGTCAATTTATTTCACTAACCTAAATAAAATGTATGTTTATGGAGCTGCCTTGGTAAGATTATACAGTAACTAGATTGTCACCAATATCATATGCAGTACTTACCTGTTAGGCGTGCAGTATAAACTCAGAGCTATAGGATATTCATAGTTTAAACAATAATTTGATTACCTGATCCTAATGTGAGTGTTTATTTTTTCTTTAGAGAAATGCTAAATACAAAAATAAATAAAGCCTAATAATATAGCCCAAGGTTGCATTTTTGTGAGACAGCCTTGTAAACAGACATTGCTATAAGTATTTAAAAATCCCCTTAGCATTCTCAAATTGTCAATCCATTGTTTTGCATCCAAACCCTCCACATTTTGTTCTCCCCAGTCCTGGCTCCCCTCTTGTGTCTCCAGGTTTCAATGTACAGGTCTGTCAGTGTTAAAAAAACATTGTATTAACAAAATATTCACTGGTTTTCATAATTGTCTTTTGCTTCTTATTGTCTGTAATATGGTGGGAATAATAAATACAGAACATTAAAATCAAATGCATCTATCCTTCCAATAGAACAACTGGCCTCAGTCTGGTCCCCATATCTGAAATGGTTTAGAACCACCCCATATTAATAACCGGACATATTGTCATTTATAGAATGGAACCTTTCTTGTGAGTCAGTATCAAGTAAAATACAAACACAACAAATGATCTTCAGCCCAAAAGGAACTCAGAATTGTATAAATTCTGTATGTGAATCAATATTTCTTGTGTAAGCTATTATATTAAAAGACTGCCAGTAATGTATCCCTGTTATTTTTCACCCACAAAGACAAACAACATAAGTCAAAGTCTATAGATATACCAGTCCAATGGACTGAAGATGATAAGATGGTGCTTTTCATTACTATACAATAGTATTTAGAACTTCTTATAAAGAAAAAAACTCCATTACACTTTATGCCTAAAACAGTTGCTGTAATCTGGGCTTCCTGAGTAGGCAATTGACATAAATATATCTTAGGTGGAGGCCTAAAATCTCACTGCAATGCCCTTATGTGAGCAAGAGATAGAATAATTAATAAGGTGGTGCAAGGGAAATCTCTACTGGATTTGTCAATCAGAAAACTCCCTCAGCCTGGCCAGTAAAAATAACCTTGTAGTGCAGTTCTCCTCTTAACCAACACAATAGTAGACACCACAGATTTGGAAAGGCCACCTATGCTTGAGCAGAAAATACCTCTCAGAATGCTGTGACAACTCTAGAGGGCCTAGCAGCCACTCAACCATACACAGACAGACACAAGAGGCACACTTACAAAACTCACGCTTTTTATTTCGTGTTTTCCAATTCAGCACACAGCACCTTACACAGTACTCCAATCACCATAATAACTCAGTCCTTTCTTCTTCTCTATTTTCTTTCTCTCCTTCTGCTGCCTCTACTCCTCCCTTTGCAAGCTCTTTCCTCCAACTCCCAACTCCATCTCCCAGAATAGAGTGATGCGGCCCCTTTTATATTGTCCCCAGAAGTGCTCCAGGTGCTCCTAGATGATCTTCCTGTAGCACTTCCTGGTGTGACGGAAGTGCTGCATGAGCACCCGAAAGCACTCCAGGTGTGCCCGGATTCTCCTCCAGCAGCATTTCCTGGTGTGGCGTAAGTGCTGCAATCCATGTCTCCAAAATTGCCCATGTGCCCTAACGTGTCCTGGGGGAGGTATTGCCTCTCTCCCGGTCTTCTCATCTTACAGGCGTCCCGCCTGGACAAGATCCCCAGCCGTCCACCACAATGTAAACACCAATATGGCAAAACTGATTCTCAGAATGTAATCCAATTGAAGGCTGTGTCCCAGGGGCTCCCTCTGCACTCTTAGATGGCTTTACAGATGAAGTGGACATGGAGGCTAACTTTTCCACAACTGAAACCAGCATGGAAGCTAAGATTATGGTGGGATCAGTGACTGCATATAATTCAGCTGGACTTCACTTTCCATACCACATGCATAGCAAAACTACTGAACTCTTGGGAGATTACAAAGGACTGGGAAATGGAAAATTTCATCCCATTATATAAAAAGGGTGAAAGGGCAGATCCAAACAACTATAGGCCAGTAATCTTAATATGCATCACAGGAAAATTAATGGAAGGAATTATTAAGGATAACATTGAGCAACACCTGGCAAGGACAGGAGTTTTACTGAACAGTAAGCATGGGCTCAGACAAGAGACGTCATGTTTTACTAACATGCTGTGGCATTCAATGAAGAAGCAACAAAAGAGTATGATCAAAATGGAGCATATGATATTATTTACCTTGACTTTCAGAAAGCATTTGTTAAGGTGCCACATGGGGGGTTTGGCATCAAATTAAAAGAAGTGGGAGTTTAGAGTGATGTTTGTAGATGGGTGCTGAATTGGCTCAGACACAGGAAGCAGAGGATGATGATGAGAGGAACCTCATCAGAACTGGCCGATGTTAAGAGTGATGTTCCACAGGGGTCAGTGTTAGGGCCACTGCTATTTTTAATATAGATAAATGATTTATATAAGAATATAAGTAACAAGCTGGTTAAGTTTGCAGATGATACCAAGATAGGTGGATTAGCAGATTATTTGGAGTCCATTATATCATTACAGAAGCACTTGGATAGCATACAGGCTTGGGCAGATTTATGGCAGATGAAATTTAATGTCAGTAAATGTAAAGTATTACACATCCATCCATATGAAGTAAAAATGTTAGGTTTGAATACAAAATGGGCAGTCAGAAAATCAAGAGTACACCTTATGAGAAGGATTTAGGAGTCACAGTGGACTATAAGCTATCGACTTCCCGACAGTGTTCAGAAGCCATTAAGAAGGCAAACAGAATGTTAGGTTATATAACACGATGTGTAGTGTACAAGTCCAAGGAGGTTATGCTCAAGCTTTATAAAGCACTGGTGAGGCCTCATCTTGAGTACTGTGTGCAGTTTTGGTCTCCAGGATACAAAAAAAGGACATAGCAGCGCTAGAAAAGGTCCACAGAAAAGCGACTAGGCTGATTCCAGGGCTACAGGGGTTGAATTATGAGGAAAGATTAAAAGAGCTGATCCTTTTCAGTTTAAGCAAAAGAAGATTAAGAGGTGACATGACTGAAGTCTTTAAAATTATGAAGGGAATTAATACAGTGGATTGAGACTGTTATTTTAAAATGAGTTCATCAAGAACACAGGGACACAGTTGGAAACTTGTTAAGGGTAAATTTCACACAATTAGGAAGTTTTTCTTTACACAAAGAACGATAGACACTTGGAATAAGCTACCAAGTAGTGTGGTAGGCAGTAAGACTTTAGGGACTCGATTTGATGTTTTTTCGGAAGAAATAAGTGGATTGGAGTGGCGAGCTTTGTTGGGCTGAGTGGCCTGTTCTCGTCTAGATTGTTCTAAAAAAACTAAAGCAATGGCTCCTCAAGTGGAATTTTTGAACCTGGAGGAAAGGATTAAAGCCTGGAGAGTGCATGAGTATTATAGTATTGTACTAGCAGGTGCAAAATAATTTAAAGAATAATCAAATATCTGCCCTTCGCCTTACTAGTAGCCCCTCCAATCCTTAAACATGTTGGAACAATATATAAATGTGTGATTACTTTTTAAATACATGTTATCTCATAAATATCAGTAAATATGACCATACTTTACGGTTTTCTTTTGTATGGTAGAATATTCCTAATGTGACACAGTGAGGGCACCATTGGCATAAGGTTTTTCCTTGCTTTTGCCCTTCTGAGATTAATTAACATCTATACCAGAGCCACATTTGCCTTTAGAATAGCAATCTTCTTTAGATCACCATCTGCCATCAGTGAGGCCACAGTGATACTGACTCTCAATTGCGAAAATGCTTTCTGACAGCTTACTCATAACACTTTTCACTAACATTATATGAATTCAATATTGTGAAAACACATCACATTTAGAAGGTTTCTCAATCAGATTAGTGAAATAAATTTATACCGAAAATTTTGACAACATTTTAAAAGCACACTAAACGTCCTCCCAAATCCTATCATGTCATCAGCTCAGATGTCAGAATAAGGGGTCAGCAAGCACACAGTCCATCTCTCTCCAAAATCTGCATGGGATAATTATCAAATAAAAGGCTAAAATGGTAAATTCACCCAGACCTCCTATGTTATAATTAAAACAGTCATAGTTTTCTTTATAGCCACCTCAATCAGCCAGGCATGCTAAACTAGTTGACATTAGTAGAACTATCCAAACCATCTCCAGTTCTATGAAATGGCTATCAATCTTTTTATGTAACAACATTTTTTCTGTGTTTCTGTGTTGATCCACTCAAAAAGAAAGTTATTCACCTTTTATTTACTGTATACAGGAATTACATGAGTGGTCCAGTGGCTGAAAGTTACAAAAGTCTGACTTATATTTGTTTAATATGGTCAGGAGTTTCTTGTTGAAAGTGGAAAGTGACTGTTATATATGCAATTCTGAAAGGATTCACCAATCATCAACCAATCTTGTTAAATGTTAGGAAGGTTCTCCCCAAATCTACATCATTCATAATGCACACAAAAACACAATTATTTATTTATACAACTGTACACCATCAGTGTATTTATGTACGTTTTTTAACACTTAGAGTGAAAAGCGAAGACCTCAAAATACACAAAAATGCTGTGTGGATTTGAGAGTTAAAATATGAGTACATCAAAAAACAAGAAAATGTGTATGGCAAAAAAAAAAAATCAGATTTATTAAACCTGGCTTAAACACATTTGTATGCAATTTACCTTTTATAAATCACAATCATCTTGTAAATATGCATATATGAATGTGCCTGCCCCTTTGCCTCCCTGAAACAACAACGTGCACTTGGGAAGCAGTCGATGGGTTTGACTAAGTGTGAAGTAATGCCGGACCAAGCGTTGACAGGGTGTACTAACTCCTCTCGTCCTTCCTCTTCAGATCCCCAGAAACAAAACCCACTTAATGACACTTCCAATCCCTCCCTACAGAGTGCACTTACGGCCCTGCCTCCCAAGAACTCCCATCCACCCCCAAGGTCATTTCCGCTTCCTTTCTCAGAGACATGCATCTTCCTCCTGACTCTCTATAAAGCCACCATATTCCTATCAGTAGACATTCAAACCTTTGCTAGACTCAATCCTAAAATAAATCTCTGTAGTACTGTAACTTTTTTTGTGTGTGTCAGAAGTGTATTCAGGGTGGAACTCCAAAACTTTTTCTTTGTTCCTTGTCGTTATTGCAATATATAGACCATGCTAATCAACTTAGTACATACGATATATAAAATACAGATTTACCTATAAGGTGAGAAAATGGTGACAACAGAGAAGTTAGGCAAAAATCAAAAACTTTGAAAAGTGGGATATAAAAGTTCTTATCTCTAAAATAGAGGCACACAGAGAACATTTTTGGTGGCTGACTGTGTCACCAATAAGCACAAATATAGTGAATGGCAACATAGTACTGCTGGTGTGAATGCGATGAGCTCTGCCAGCCACACCAAGTCTGCAATAATAATAATACATAAGAAAAAGGTGAAGAAGGGGGCCGCTCGTCACCAGCACAGTGTGAGTGCAACAAGTTGGGGAAAAAGCAAATCTACACTCTTTAATTTCAATCTGCAAATGGCATCTGTAATTGTAGATGCCTTATTATGCGGCATGAATCTGGAGCAGTCCTAATGTTTGTGAGTCTCATCTTGGCATCACAGATGACTTGTACATTAAGAAAATGTTACTGCTTACAGTTAACCAAAGCAGCTTAATTCCTAATGTTTGTGAGTCTCATCTTGGCATCACAGATGACTTGTACATTAAGAAAATGTTACTGCTTACAGTTAACCAAAGCAGCTTAATTGTCACTAGGCTCCCTTAGTGCAGTTTGATGATAGTGCAGTTAAATGCACTGAATGCATTAGTAAAACAGGCATGGTTGCAAATTGCCTTTTTATGTTGACCTGTACACCCATACAGAAACTGAATGTTTTGCCTCTTTGGTCATTTTATGGTTTCTAGCACAGTGGGTATGATGGAGCCAATTTTGGGCAGTCTGTCTTTCTAATGCCAGGCCCAATTCATCACATTGTTTCAAGAGAATGGCTCTTGGAAGCCAAAATTGGCTCATAAGCCAGTCATTGTCATTGGCAAAAAAAAAAAGTCCTGCCAGTCACTAAAAGCTTGTTCCCGGCATATATAACCATTTGCATACTCTTCAAGCAGCACCAAACAAACCATGTTGTTGTGTCAAACCATTAGACTATGAATAGGCTATAGGGCATGACAATTATAGCTTTTTGCATGCAGAATCACACATGAGTGTTTACTTTATGCTATTTTTTGACAACAAGGGGTTTGTTTTTAATCCTGAGATGCGAGAGTAAGTAGCCGAATTAAACTGCAGAAAAAACCAAGTAAGTTCTTCAGGGCAAAAATGCAGCACTTGTCCTCTTTAAAGGCAACTAGGACATAGTCTGTACATCATATTTACCACTTTTGAGGTTTAATTATTACATCAACGCACATTATGACAATGGCTCACTGAAATGAACTATTATGCATCATTAAGCTGGTTTGGCTGCATTTCTCTACTTTATCAAGGGTGTCATCATTTCCCACTTTCTCAGAAACATTGCATATGGAAGGGTCCATAGAGTTAGGTTAGGTTAGGTTAGGTTTCTTTATTTAGTCATGTTTACACAGGAAAACATGAAATTTGCCTTCTCAGTTGCATCTAATAACAAGTAACAGACAGAATGAAATAAAACATACAAATAGAAATAAGAAAGGTTAAGGTAAGGCAGTTAGATAAAACATATCTATACTAAAAAAAAAAAAAAAAAAAAAAGGTAACAGGATATATATCAAAACCTTAAACATTATCTCCGATATTTCTTATTGAAAAGTCGTATGAGAGTTGCTGTAAATATCCCCAAGTTCTCTTTCATAAATCCTGTCTTTTGCCAGAAAAGTTGCCTTTGCAAATTTCGGACCTCTTTTTGTGCATACGGAAGTTTTATAGATCTGACCCTAAGGCCTCATTAGTCTACTCCAAAGCAGGACTTACCCCAGGCATCCAGACTGCACACTCAGGAGGCAGGCTTTCAAACGTGCACAGGCACAAAATGGGACACTGGATTTAAAAGTTTAAAAATATTCAAAAATACACAAAATTCAAGGGAGAAGATAAATCATAAAACCTCTGGCTTGAGAAGGCAATTCCAAGAATCATTCATTTCTATGAACAAAAGAACTACAAAAATGGCCAAACAAGGAAAAAGGCAAAAGACATACAACAAGGGTATGTCTAAAAGTCAATCAAAGGCGAACAAGTCCAATGCTTTAACCAGAAAATCAAAATTCAAAAACAAATAAAAATCAAAAATAACCGGAAAATCAAAACAGAACATAGTTTTGATTGTGTTAACTCTCTAACAATCAATGAATCTTTGAGGGACTCATCTCCTCCACCATAGCATAAAGGCATAGGGTAGTCCCTCAGTAGTTACGTCTTGAGGCTCATATACACAATCTATAACGATATTAAAAATATATACTGTATAATAATTACAATAACCACTTGAAAAATAATCATTCAAAAGCAACAATAAAAAAAGAAAATACACATAAGGCAGGAAGCAAAACTCGTAACATAACATTAGCTAAATGACTTGCTCAGGGTCACACAGTG
The DNA here is from genome assembly GCF_900747795.2 of Erpetoichthys calabaricus. Taxonomy (NCBI): domain Eukaryota; kingdom Metazoa; phylum Chordata; class Cladistia; order Polypteriformes; family Polypteridae; genus Erpetoichthys; species Erpetoichthys calabaricus. Next base: position 64,646,120 of record NC_041395.2, read on the forward strand.
TCAGAGATGATGAAGACTCGACCTGCAGTCTTGTGATATAAAGTCCAGTACCGGCCCTTAGCCACTACACTGCCACATTTCCTAGGGATTGTGTAATGGAATGTAATTCAGATGACTCAAATGACCAGTTTACCACGACTTTGGCGGGATTGTCAATACATTGAGAACTTATGTCTTTCTTTTTCAAACCCCTTTCTATATTAGTATCTCCACTGGTTTTGGTAGCATCTTTTCCTCATGGTCACACTTTGCATTATGTGCTTCATCATTTACTCTGACAGGTATTTTGCACATCACCCTCACGATTAGAGCTAATGTCATAAACTTAAAGGCTATTTGCAATCTCCCTATAATTTCCATTTTCCCCTATATTCTATCCCAACTCCATCTTTGTAACCTAACAGTTTTTATTCAATACCAGTAGTAGCAAAAATGTTCTTAAAAAACAGACATGTATCCAAGTGTCAGCAAGCAGAGGGCATCCACCTACTTTAGTTGTAGTATGCTATCACTTTCACTTTCCATATCACTTTACTCATTAGGAGCAGATAACCGGAGGCCTGAATTTTGAGCTGGGATGGACAGTTTTAGGCATTCAATAGCATTGGTTCACTTTACTACCTGAATCTTAAAATCAGTTTACATGTCTACTGTCCTAACACGTCATATATTGAAATCTTTGAAAAAGTATTGTCATCTGAGAGTTTAGGCCCATTGGATTTATTTATAATAGTTAATTTTTTTATTATCAAGTAGATGATAATGAGATGTACAGTATATGTGCTTGTTGATAATACCTGAATTTGCCTGAATCAATAAAGAACATTATTATATTATTAAATTAGCTATTTAATCGCATCATTGTATGCAATTAATCGTGATTAATCGCATTTAACCTTAAAACTAGTAATCATAAAATAAATACATAAATCATGAAGTAAATATACACTGAATCACAAAATTAATGTAGAATCAACACAAAAAATAATAAAAAAAATTGAATGGCATAGCTTAAACTTAAACAATGTTCTTAAACCTGAACTTTTAACAAAATACTACTTGAGCAAGTACACCTGAATTTAAATGCCTTCCTAAATTAAGCTGAAAAGAAAACAATACGAAAACGAGACCAATGTATTATAAGCATCTACAAAGGTAACAAAAAATCTTGTGTTAATTCTCAGATTGGCAGAGTACGCAAAACACTGACGTGTCCAAATAAAACTAAACAATTAAAACAACTGTAGATTTTGAATGCACTGCTAAAGACTGATGTAACTGAAAGTACAGTATAAGCATCTCATAAATGGGCATACATTAAAATTGTGTTAAAACTGAGCAAGTACCAGGGACGTGTGGTCAGGGGAGGCAGTTGAGGCTCTTGAAAAGTAAAAAAACTTATAATGATAACCTAAAATAAATGTGTCCACTGGTCTGTGCTATAAATTTGTTTTCTGTATGATTCCAATAATTGTGATCATTTTGATAGTCAAAATTGCTAAACTGGCGCATTTCCTGTTCAAATACAAGAGGAGAAATGCGAGATGCGGCAGTGAAGAGCCTCACCTCACCTCGGACTGCGCTCTTCCTCACACACTGGATTGATGCGTGCAATTACCACGTGCCTGTTGCTGTCTGTCGCCAATGTAATGTTTGCAGAAATGTTTATTATACACTCTGACCTTCCACAGTCTGACTAATATCTTTAATGAATATGTGTGACATATTTAGTCTTGCTGATCGGACATAAAACCACAGTGAAAAGGCACAAGGTGAGGCAGACAGTACTGTGCTGCATTGAAGGGGGCGTATGAGAGCCCAACAGGTGCTCGTTGCTGCTGTTCTTCTACGCAGAGGCGCCAATAAGTTAGCAATATCAGAAAGTCAAGTGCACTGCAGCGGTCTATTTATTTTTATTTTTTGTTCCGACTGACTGCCAAAATGGAAGATTAAGATTTTTAATACTAAAGGAAAATAAAGAGGACTTTTACAAAAAAGTGACAGAGATTTTCATGGAGAAGGATAGGCGCATGGACTTCATTTACAAATAAAGGTAAAACCATAAACGGTTTTCAATTTTATAAAAAATGGGATCAGACTAAGAAAAAAACAATGCAATATTTAAAAACAAATTTTGACCTTAAATAAAATATTCTTTTGTTTTTCTTGTTATCCTTTTGTTGAACAGTCTGTTCTAAAAGTGATTAAAGCATCAGAATTAAAAGCTTTTAAAAACAACTAAATATTTCAATTAAGGTCAAATATGTACCTTACCTATGTGTGTGTAAAGAATGGTGATGAGATATGAAGTATAACCAGTAGTCTATGTGCATGCTGCCAGTTGATTACTGAATGAGCTACTCTTTGGGGTTCAAATATTTGTAAATCTGACTCTGAAGGAGTCAGTGCCTCACCAGCCATGAACCTCGCCGCACGTCACTGACAAGTACCATCCTCAAATGTTCATCATCATCAATGACTTGATAATTATACTCTACACAAGTGTTTTTCAACTGGTGCACTGTGGACATAATAGTGTAGTGTCCCTGGGTCCTAACCTGAGAGACACGTGCTCCTCAGGTGGTCGAGACCTGTCGAGGAGGACAGGACTATCTGGAGAAGCTGACATAAAAGCAGTAGATCACAGAGCCGAGGGACAGCGAACATATAAGTGCTCACTCAGTGCTGTGTCTGCGAGCGGCAATCTCCAAACTGATCTTTTTGACGACGTCTCCAGTAGTCCAGACACTTCGGACAGTTTAGCACGTGTATGACATTTAATAATTCTGTAGAATCTCGGTGTGCCTTGGAATTTTTCAGATTACAAAATGTGTGCCACCACAGAAAAAAGGTTGGAAAATACTGCTGTACACCTTTGCTTCTGGCACGCAAAAAGATCTCCATACTAGTTATCTTGCCTGTTATCTGACATTGTCCATCACTTGGGTGGTTATGTTGTGTTCTTTGCTTAAATTAGTGAAGATACCGCAAATTGAAATAATGGGTAGGGATAATCATTATACATTTATTTTGTAGAAATTTGTCATTACATTAGGGCAAGTCAGCACTGCAAGCTACTTGGCAGAATTGCAAATTAAATACAGAGGTAGTAGAGACTTATTTTGGTTTTAGTGCTGCTCAAGGATAACTTATTTTGCACTTAGGTGATATGACTTTGATAAATCAAGAAAATAAATACCAATATGAGGCAATCAGCTTGTTGCCTGCCCTAGATACGACAATATTTTTTAACCCATTAAACTGGCCATACGAATAGCAAAAATTAATGTATTAACTGTCGCAGGACTATTAGTGTTATGCTATCTGCTGCTGCTGCTATGTCCACTAGGCAAATCCATAGGGACAAGAACTGTGCAGACTCCACAAAGACCACATCCAAACACAGGACACTAGATCCATAAACCACTACCACACCACCAACCAGACAAATATACCACACAATAATAATAATAATAATAATAATAATACATTGCTTTAGGTGCAGGGGAATTTGCACTGTCACATCAATATGATAAATATGATGTTATGTTTACAACCACTTCTAATATTGCCAGTTTCCCAGCATGCAGCAGAAGAAACATCTTAGCACACCCAATACCTGCAATAGATTGATCTTCAACTGACTGAGTGATGGACTTTAGCTGCCAGGTCTTTTTGTGACAGTCATTACCATATTATCATTTAACAGATTCTTGAGAATTTTATTTCCTGCAAATAAAATGTAACCACATACCACTCTTCACTGTCAGATGACAATGGTCAGCAGATGACAGATGATCATTTCTGGTTTGAGTTTTTGATAACTACTTTTATCTTCCAAAGTAGGCCCGTTATACAAGTTCATTGCACTCTCCAATAATAGGAAAGACACCAATTTGACTTTTTATCCTTTTTCTCAAGCTTTCACCTCACCTGCTGCTTCAAACTATGGAACCTGTCCTTCTGTCGAGTAGTTCAATTTGTCTTTGACAGCCAAATCCATTGGCCCCAATCCACCAAAGTTTTCTTTCCATCTAGGGTTACAAATATTTAAAAAAATAAAGATGAGTGAGTACTTCAAAACCAGTGATCACCCACAGAAACCAACACATGGTTTTAAACAGTTGGGGGAAAAACATTGCTTGCCTGGGGCTCCCATATTGTTGAAAATGGTCACATAATAAATAGTTACATAATTTGAGAATGACTCCTCTTCATCTATCATGCAAGCACATGGCAGTCACGCTAATAAACACGCACAGTACTCAGTTCCACTTTGGGAACTCAGCCCTATTAAATTATTTGCAATTATCAGCTTATTAAATATTGAAAGTTGCAACTGGAAATGTCACGAACTGGAGAATATGTTAGCATAAGTACAAAAAAGAGTAACCAAAAGTGGAAAGATCCATCAACTTTCAATCGAAAAACAAGGTAGATGAAGAATCTTAATAAAATCAAAAGATTTGTTTTATATAAAAAAGCTCCACAGCACAAAAGCTTTGATGAGCAAAACAAGCTCAGAAGGAGTTATCTTCCAAAAAAATAGGCAATCCAGTTGCAAACAAGTCCAAATACACAAATTCAGAGAAAGGTCAAAACACAGAGCAAAGGTCTGAATCCAATGACTAAATAAATATCAATTGATAATCACCAGAGCTCACCAAAGCCGCTGGATACTGTGTACCACAGGGTACTGTGGGTTTCCTCAGATTTCATTGTGCTGAGGGAAGTCCCTTGATGGTGATGTGCAGATGGCATCACCGCTTGGGGAACCACCAACAAAACACAAGGGACATAACAGAAGATACGTAGATACATAGAAACTAAATGATCAGCAATACTGCTAAAATCTACAAAATTATACAAAATAAACATGGACAACAATATCAACATAAAAAAGAATCAAAAATGAACAAAAAAGAAAAAAAAATGAATTGGAACCAAAGCACAGGAAGGGATCATTGCTGAAACACAACAGGAAGTGTCAAGCTCTAGAAAACTGAACTTTTCTTCTCCAGATGACATTTGAATTTGTTAGGGTTCCATTTGTGCTCCACGGGGCTCCTCTAATATTTCAACAGATTTTGTTTTTGTGGCGTTTTTCTGAGGGCATAAGTAGGAGATATTGTTACATTTTCATACTGATTGGAAATGGCTTTCTCTCTGTTTTAGTATAAAATAATTTGCTACATAGGAATTCAAATTAAGTACGCCAGAAATTCAGCCTAAGCAACTATACAATGAAAGCTCTGATTGAGGCAAAGTTCCACAAAAATGTGACTTACTCACATTCTCTTTGGACACATATCATTCCAAATTTTTGAAGCAAATGTTGCTTTGTAGTCTGATTTACCTAAAATGACCAAAAATGGCTGTTTTTTGGATTCTAACCTGTGAGGCTGCATTTATTGAAATTGAAAGGATTGAAAGAAGTCTTAATCTTCATTACATCTCATCTCTCACATGACTCTGATGACGGGGGACATTGCAACATTAAGCTCGTGACCCAAGTGTTTTTTCTTGTGCTTTTCTTTTCCTTGCGCCTGATTGGATAATTATTTGATGCTACCCCATGACTACTTGTATTAAAGTTCTCAGTGGGTGAAACAGTAAAACACCCTTCACCATTACAACCCAACCACCAGACTGCATTTCTGACATCTGGCAGGATGGATCCATAGATTGAATGGATTTGGAAATAATAAACTGGGATTTGTCAGATGAGACCAATCTGTATTGGGAACGTCTTTTTGTGATATACTTGCAGTGTGAATTTGTATAGAGACTGCATGGAGATCAATGAATGGTTAAGGAAAACCTAATAGAAAACTGAACTAAACGATCATTTACAACTTTGTGAAGAACATGGTGTTTGATTGGAGGACAGACATTGGATATTTCAATCTGAAAGATATTAATACAAAAAATATCTCAACAAGAATCAACCCCATTCTTAGTAAAGGATATTCTGGGTCTAGAGAGGTAGAAAAGAATGAAATGTTTAAGTTCCAGACATTCAGGTTTGGCCAATGGACAAGAACAAGATATTGCTGCTCTGAACAGCAAACAGATAAATAAATAAGGGCTCAGTTTTGTGTCTTGCTCTCAATTAAGACTAAGTAGGATTACAAAATGTAGAGCCTTGCCTATATGTTGTTTTATTTTTATCCTGAATTGTAATTTGGTTTTGATTAAAGTTTACAACATATTTTAGGATTTTTTTTCTGGTACTTAATTACTTAATCTCTACCAATCAGGCAATTAAAATTAGCAATGCAGCATCCCCAGGAAATGTTTAAAAATAATTTATTTTTACCTGACCTTATAGAACAGGCTAGGGAAACATAAGTAGCAGTTCTGCAGGGCTTTAGCTTATTCATTTCTTCAGGAAGCCGTGTCATTGAATTTCTTCATTTTAGTGGTTAAATGTGCTTCCCTCACATTCTGTATAGGACAACTTACAGATTATATATGACTGCAGTTGTTATATAAAATAACCAATTAGTAAATGTATTATAGATAAGTAAAGGAAATACTAGAAGTGCTCAATGAAACTAGCTTGGAAATAAGTCAACTTCGAATAAACCTTAGAGAAAGAAAAGGCAGTTTTCTTTCAGCTTTACTCTTTTACTGGCAATTATTATTATGTCATTGCTTTAGGCCTAGTTTCTGTACCATTACTACTTGACAACATCCCTCGATATCGGATTTCTTAATTATACTCAGCTCAAGCGTGTTTTTAACTTCCTTGCAAATCACAGCTCAATATTTTGTCAAATTAGCCATATTGTTTCGCATCAGGCTGTTCTACTATGAGTCTCTCCATGTAAATTGGAAAATATTGATTTGATTTGTTTTTTCTTTCTGTTAAAGTTATGATGTGCTTCTTTTAGTTACTTGTTAGGTCGACTGAAAAAGAAAAAAGGTTTGGTTGACTTTTTAGCCAAAAGAGTACAAATGGCTCATTTAAAAGAATTCCAAAAAGTTTAGGATCATCTATTGAGTTTTGCTTTGTACTTCCAAATAAATAATTGATTTGCACTTTCCTGGTTCAGAATGTGCCTATTCACACACTGCGATTTTTATCTGCTGCAGAACTGAAATAATGTATCTGTATTGATCTCTAGACCTGCATTTTATTGATTAATCAAGCCATGACGCAAGTACAGCTAAAATGAATGACTCCAAAATTAAAACACTAACACCTTGATTTACTTCTTTGAATTTTAAGCTATTAAAATCTATACCTTCTGGTATCTGAACTAGTTACAACCCATGAGCAGCTAAACTAACAGAAGGGAAACATGGGAGTATTCAGAGAGGATTATTTTTTGAGATAAGTTATACTGCACTGCTAGCATGACTTCTTGCTTAGAAGGAAGAATTCTAACCCACCTATCAAAATACAATGTGAAAGTAATGTATGGTTGTAAATAAATACATAAAGTTCAGTTTTAAAAACTCTTTACAAATAAGTAGTTTACACCGAGCCATTGAATATTTCAGTATTTTTGAGTGATTTATGTTTTTTAGTTTATACTTACTGCTAAGTTAATTTTGGTGTTTTTTGAGTTTATTTGGATTTTCTGGTTTAAATTCTGGTCTCTTAGATTAAGGTACTGTTTATTGCATTCTGTTTTTGTAGTTGTTTGCTTCAAATAGTACTAGGGTGTTGTACAATGTTAGCCATCATGGATGAAATGTGAAGTCAAGCAAAATGACACCTTTTATTGGCTAACTAAAAAAATTACAATATGCAAGTTTTTGAGGCAACTCAGGCCCCTTCTTCAGGCAAGATGTAAAGTTTTATAGCATACTGTGCGTAAAGTTTAGTTAGCCAATAAAAGGTGTCATTTTGCATGACTTCTCATTTGCTTCAAATTTAAAGAAACTGTTAGATTTTGGGTTTCACAGTTTCACTCTCATCCTTTCTGGACAGTATGCTGCTTTTTGGGCCTGTGCAGGTGGTATGCCTGTCTTTTAAATTGTGGTTAGGCATCCTGGGGTGAGCCCTATCAAGTGAGTCCAGATCTGAGATAAGGCAGATCTGGCTTTTTGGGGCCTGCATACATTTTTAGATTTGTGGTAGTAGACTCACAGTAATATCACAGTAAGAGAATTCTTTGTAAGTTATGGTGACTATTATCTGTAATGTGTCAGATCTATTTTTGAGTCCCTTTTTATTTTCAATGTATATACACCCATTAGACCTAGATATAAAATATAAAGAAAATTACCACATTTGTGCAGACAACACAAAGCTTTACTTATCGACAGCACCAGATGACCCTGAGGCTCTAAATATTCTGATCCAGTGTCTCACAAGGTTTATGGAATGTATGAGTAGTAATTACCTAAATTAAACAAGGAAAAAAGAAATTTCAATTATTTGAAGCAAAAACAAAAAAGTTAAAATATGGCTTTGCAAATAAGGCCAGGAGTAAAAGATCTAAGTTTAATTTTGGAGTGAGCTTAATTTTAAACAACATTTTAAACATACTACCAAGACTGCATTCTTTCATTTACGAAACACAGTAGAGATATTTTATAGATCTACAAGGTCATTGTTGTCACATGTATAGAATGTCATTGCAAGGTGCTGAAAAATTAGTCCACAGTTTGATTTTGAGTGTCCAGATTATTGTAATGCACTCCTATAAGGATTGCATAAAAAAGATATAACTCAAAAAGACAGTTTTAACAGATCACATTAGATCAGTCTTAATATCATTACACCAGCTACCTGTGTCCTTTAGAATGGATTTTAATATGTTGTCATGTATGAGTACTGCCTGCAATTTCACTCTGGTTAGTAGGTTTCCCTCTTTGGCCCTCAGCTATGAAGACAGATGGCTGGAGGAACTGTGACATCACTTCTGCTTCTGGCAGAAGCTTCGCCCCATCCAACCCCAGGGAATATATAGGAGCCAACTCTACCCGACGTCATCAGTCAGTAAACCACTTACATGTGAGTAAGATTTTACCTGAAGATCAGTATACTAACAGAAACCATTTCCTTTTTTGTCGATTTTTTAGCATTATTAGTCTTCCAATTAAACAGGTTTTACCCTGTAGTGTCCCAAAAATGAATCTTGTCTTGTGTTCTTATTACAATGCTCTTAATCACATATTAGGTTTTGAACACTCCGGCCCCTCCTTATATTTTGTAGTGTCTTTAGTCTTATATTCCTAATCATAATGTCAGATCCCCTAAAACTGGTTAGCTTATTATTTTTGAGAGAGAAGTATAGTAACAGCAGGACGTCCTTTTATTTTTATGCACCAACAATCTGCAATACTTTATTGTTAGAGACATATCAGGCTGTTAACATTCAACTCTTCACAAAACTATTAAAAACTGACTTATTTAATTTGTATGTTGCATCCTTTTCCTCCTCTTTGGAATTTTAATGGAAGTTTATCACTACATTATTTACTTTCTTTACTTTTGTAAACTAGCCACTAATCACTCATTTTGTGTGTTTACTGTTTCTGGTATTTGGTGGTGGGATGCAGCAACACCGCTTCCTGGCCAAAGCACATTGCAGCCACCTTGTGATGTTTGGAAGAATGAAGAATGATACACAAGATACACCAAACCTGGCTTAATTCAACAGGTTGTGCTGATTTCACCCCTTTTTGGTTCCACCAAAGTAGATTTGGGCAAGTTCTGTTTAGTAGCTGATTCATCTGTTACCTCTTATCCTGGCCTGTACTTTGGTAAATTATTTTTTAGCATATCTAATGATGTTGCATTCTTAGTTACACTATTGTTTAAATTAATCTTGTATGTTTGTTACAAATTTTAAAAACATGAGAAGTTATAATATCCATTGAAAATTACTAATAATTAATAATTTAAAATAAAACATTTTGAATCATAGTTGGTATGTGTTGTGGAGAAAGGACTCAGTCTCACTTTAAAGTAAACACTCGGAGTCTCGAGATGGACAAGCAGAATAGACTTTATTGCAGAGATGTACAAAGATGTCTCAGTTCAACGAAGTGAGTGCCCTTTGATGAGCAAATCTGACATTTATTACAATTCTTATCAGTATCTCTTTTATACTTGAACATTTTTCATCATTTTCTGACTCCAAAAACACAAATTCTTCATTCTTAACATTTTTCTGTACTACCAATAATTTCTCAATCTTTATGAAAAGCAATAGCTTTTCTGCCCCTACCTTCCACCATTGTTTTTATAACCAAAACATAGTTACCACCTGTCCCTTAAAGTGACCTTCCCTCTTTGTCCACTTAATCTCTTCTTACATTCATGACCTATGGCTGGTAGATAATAATGACTTTCCATGAATTAAGAAGAAAAAATATATAGGCCTGAGCCTTTAATGGTTTAACTCTTTCATAACCTAAGACTAACTAATACAATATGTTCCATTTTATTTTGATAGAGATTACGCTAATACAAGTTTTAAATCCTCTGAGGCACAGTGGTAGCACTGCTGCATCACAGTAAAGAGGACCAAAATTCATGTCCTGGGTCCTCCCTACATGGAGTTTGCATGTTCTCCCAGTGTCTGCTTGGGTTTCCTCTGGGTGCTTTGGTTTCATCCTACTGTCCAAAGGCATGCATGTTGGGTAAACTGGCAATGCTAAATTGGCCCTAGTGGGTTTGTGTGTTCACCCTGTGATGGACTGGCGCCCTATCCAAGGTTTGTTGCTCCTTTGCACTCTCTGCTAGCTGCTCCGGATTAAGCATGTTGGAAATGGCATGACAACTTGAATCATATCATTAATCCTCATCATTGTTTTTTGCCTATGAGCAAAAGAGAAAAACCTTTAAAATAGTAACAAAAACAGAGGTTCAAGACATTTGTTCCATTAAGGTAGGGGTCCTCAATCACAGTCCTGGAGGGCCATAGTGGCTGCAGGTTTTTGTTCTAACCCGGTTGCTTAATTAGAAAGCAATTCTTGCCAATAATTTAATTTCATGGTTTGTTAGTGCTTTAACTCTGCTATGTCAGATAATTCTTATATCCTGAATTTTCTTCCCCTTTCTAAGGATATCATCCAAATGATTTGAAGGCTAAAATGGATGAGTAATTCTCAGTTCTTCACTTTTTTCTCTACACTTTCCTTCCAAGTATTTAATTTAACCCAATAGTGTATGATAAATACACACAGAGGTGTAAAGGGTAACAAGCTGAATGGAGAAATGCTGCTCTCTTTTGTCATTTGCATGTTATTGCTAATTAGGAGCAATTAAAAACCAAAAATACAGCTGTTTAAGACTGAAATAAGCAATAAGGGTTCAAAATCTTAATGAGCGAGACAACTAAAGTGAAGCAGAAGTGTTACTTGAACAATAAGTGCTTCTTATTAAGTAATTGGGTTGGAGCAAAAACCTGCAGCCACTACGGCCCTCCAGGACCGTGATTGAGGACCCCTGCATTAAGGTAAAAGTCAGTAATTTTCTAAGAATAGGTAGCACAGAGAGATGTATAGTAATCTAACATACAACCAGCATAAACAATGATTAAGAACAAAGCCCCTTGTCATTTTGATATATACATCATATTTCTAATTATATAAAAAAAATAAGAGTAAAACATTTCAGGGCATATTCATGTGTGTATTAAAATGGTTGCAATGCGTAGCTCATGGCGTGCCTATTCCTGGAAAATCCAGTGGAAGAGGGAGCTTGGATTATAAATTTGGCTATTAACTTAATTTGGCTTTACCCAGTACCAAGCCATTTGATCACAGCATTTGTTAATTTAGTTGGACATTTACTTTTTCATTTTCAGTGTTCGTGGTGCATTGGTAGCGCTGCTGCCTCACAATAAGGAGACCTGGGTTCGCTTCCCGGGTCCTCCCTGCGTGGAGTTTGCATGTTCTCCCCGTGTCTGCGTGGGTTTCCTGCGGGGGCTCCGGTTTCCTCCCACAGTCCAAAGACATACAGGTTAGGTGCATTGGTGATCCTAAATTGTCCTGTGTGTGTGCCCTGCAGTGGGCTGGCACTCGCCCCGGGATTTTTTCCTGCCTTGCGCCCTGTGTTAGGATATAGCGGGATGGATGATGGATGGATGGATGGATGATGGATAGATGGATTTTCAGAGTTCATACCTGTTATATTACAATTTATAGCAGTTGGAGATCTTTGAAAGGTGCATTAAAGTAACTGTCTTTAAGTTACCAGCAATTTGCAGTAATTTCTTAAAACACACTGGGACTTCTCTCATCATTTCCACACACTGATCAGTGAAGTTAGAGAGAATGGTACATATCTTTAATGGCTTACTTGGATGTGTTTTGCTGTATAAATAAAAATTTGCTTTACTAGTTTTCATGGAGAAAATTGGAATCATTCAGATTGTTTAAACATTTTTGTAAAGCTTGTTTATTTGCAAGCTAGCAGTTAGAGATGCCTCCAAATGCTGTAATCAGTAATGTTTTTTGCCTCTGTATATATATTATACATAATTTTATATAGGGCAGCATGGTGGCGCAGTGGGTAGCACTGCTGCCTCGCAGTTGTGAGACCTGGGGACCTGGGTTCGCTTCCCGGGTCCTCCCTGCGTAGAGTTTGCATGTTCTCCCCGTGTCTGCATGGGTTTCCTCCGGGCGCTCCGGTTTCCTCCCACAGTCCAAAGACATGCAGGTTAGGTGGATTGGCGATTCTAAATTGGCCCTAATGTTTGCTTGGTGTGTGGGTGTGTTTGTCTGTGTCCTGCAGTGGGTTGGCACCCTGCCCGGGATTGGTTCCTGCCTTGTGCCCTGTGTTGGCTGGGATTGGCTCCAGCAGACCCCCGTGACCCTGTGTTCGGATTCAGCGGGTTGGATAATGGATGGATGGATAATTTTATATAAATGTTATGATTCAATGCACTCAAAAATGACGCACATGTAAGACCTTCAAATCTAAGATGAATACACATGCTAGAAACCCAACTGGCTGGCACAAAAATAAGTCTCATCTCCGGGGAGCCTGACTCTGGGAAACAAAGAGGCCCCAGATAATGAGAGCTTGCAAAGTGCATAGAAATGTCCCAAAATATAGAAATATCTTAATATTGAGAGAAAAACTCTGAATGTAAGATAGATCTAATACATGGTTCTTTAAAAGAGGGTTTATCTAACAAAAATACCAAAAAGCTCAAAAGACCAAAAGAAGTCTTAAAACAAAATTCTTAATCAAAATCCCTAAAGAGAGGCAAAAAGAGTCAACAAAATCAGTAAAATCAAAGAAATAAAGGAAAACTCACAGAGGAAAACCAACACTCCACCAAACTGCATTCAATGAACCACAAGGACCTCACTTTAAATTGGAGAACATAAGGAAACAGGATTAGCAGCATAAAATCTAAATAGTAAATGAACAAAATCAGATTGACATTGAATACATAATTAGGCAAAACAAAGAATATTAACACAAATAATGGTAACCACAGAGTCAAAAATAAACAAAAAGGCACATAAGAGGAACTCAAGGACAGAACAACAGCTTAAACATAGCAGTAAGTCTATCCATAGGTTAGCTTTCACCAGATCTAGGATCCTGGGAATTGGAGAAGTACGGGCACTTGCCAGGGAACCAACCCTGGACCAGATATGATCTCATCTTGGGCCACAATCAGTCATAGGCACAGACTGAATCGTGAACTGCCACTTTACCATTTCTGCATCAATCTAACTGCCATTAAACGTTTTTGGACTGTTGGAGGAAATCGACAGTCATCAGAAGAAGCCCACGTGAAAACTCTCTTCACAATGTAGACCATTCATAAATGGACCCGACCAGAATTGTGTTCAAACACGAATTAGACTCAACATGAAAATATGTTATATGTATTCGTTAATCTTGTTCTTTATTTAAAGTTATTTAAAACAATGATTTTGTTTCGGTCCAAATTATATTACAAAAAGCAAAGAACAGCTCGTCGGGATGTTTTAGACAATGCATGGGAATGGACGGCACTTTCCCTTCTCTGCCCGCTGCCTGGCAGATGTTTTGGGTGGAGAGAGGTAGAAGGGTGGTGCTTCACCTCGCCATGGCCACGGCCCATCTGGGACGGTGACGTGCGTGCTGCCCAGAAGAGAACAGAACAGAGAAAGACCTCGTGTGAGCTGCTGTCGGTAAGCAACCAAAAGGTTTTCTTTCATTCGAAATCAATAACTGACAGTCATCTGCGAGTTATAAACTAATCTTGCGTTAAAGATGCATGATTGAGAAGAACAAAAAAGGAAAAGGAAAGCGTAGTTTATAACAGATGCTGAGAATCATTTAAACGTGTAGCTCGGTTTCTTGAATGGGTGAAACTTTTTATACGCCTTTTTAAAATTATATTTATTCGTGTGTTTTCTGCAGCCGCTTGTCCTGGTGAGGATCTGTGTTTTAATAATAAGACGATAGAAGTAGCCAAGACATTTCATTTTCCTAGCAGCAGTCTCCTGAGATTTCCAGGTGCTCACCTGACACGTACGTCTGTATTTCTTGGATTCTGGTGTTGTAAATGCATCCCTCATCACATCGACGTCGCGCGACCCTCATACCACATCCTTGTATGGTTTAATTAGTGCTTTCTACTGATGATTGCTCTTCCAAGCGCTATAGAAAAGTAAACATTTGGCTTTTTAGTAGTAGTAGTTGTGTGTGCGCGTGCCCTGCAATTGACTGCAGGACCGAATCAGACACGCCACCGGTACGCTGTTTTCTCTTCTGTCACCCGTTTCTGTGGCAGGTGAAAGCAACGGACCGCAGGATAGCTAGCGTAGTATACGTAAAAGCAGAAAAATATGCTCAGAATTAGACTGAAGTGATACACAGTTAAAAACTAATCTGGTTACTGGATTTATAATGTACGAAACTGGCGGCTGACTGATTGACTTCGATTTGATGCTTGACAATGAGTTCATGACACACATAAAGTGACACAGACTGTGCAATGGTTTGTAGTCAGTTGTAATAAAGATTATTACCTGCCTGTACACGGGCTAGTCGATGACTCCAAATTGGCCCGGCGTGCCTTGCGATGGTCGGTCATAACCCTAAGACTGTTTGCAGTGATTACATGTCCAGCTTTTCAGTATTTATATAAATATTAAGTTATTTCCTGACGTTTAATTGTATGTCTAAGCCCTCATTTCTGAGGATGATCAGAACTTGCGAACAGGTGACAATCAAATCAATTCACAATATAAAGGCTTGCCAGACATGACAACGTTGCGCACACTAATATCATTATAGAGCTCATTAGCCTACTAATTAGATTTTATTTTCAACCTTTGTCCGCCACGCTTCTTGGGGCTGTCCGCCTGGACCAAGCTGCACGAAGCGCATACGTGCTGCCCAGAGGTGTTTGTTTAACTCTCGTCATCCCTCGGATTACTGCTTGTTTTGTCAAAGGTTGTGTCATTCGATTTGCTCAACAGGAATTGACAGGTGGAAATAATCCACGCTTTACAATAGCAGAGCTGCTCCTCTTGTCTGGCCCTCTCGATTTTGAAAACACAGCGGTTTTTGTTTTGTCTCCCAGCTGCTCAAGAGAGATAGGATTTTTTAGACACATCCACACCACGTAATCCCTCAATGAACACATTCTTAGAATTGTAGTAAGAAGAAAAATCGCCTCTCTTGTAAAACGCTTTCGATTTAACACCGAGAAGCTGAGCTCGCATGCACTTTGTCATTTATTTTTTCCGAGTTTTGAATTTGGGTTTTTGGTTCATTTTAAATATTTTCTAATGGCTAAAGCAGGCATCTAGAAACGAAATATGTGAATTTCATTTTAACAACGTTTTCCTTTTAAAATTTACAATGTTTTAGCGAATAACAGAACATTCCATACAAACAAATCCTGTCCGCAGCCAAGGCTCAGCCTTTTAGTGATGGCCCTGAACTGACAATCATTAACCTCCACAATAACGAAAGCATTAGCAGCAGCGCGGCAGAGGCGCTTTTGCGAATCTCCAGTACAGCCATTCGCCACATCACTTTACACATTGTTCCTTAAATCAAAAGTTCCGATAATTTAACTATATCGATAAAGGTTAAGAATGCACGAAGTGTACTGAAGGGTATTCAATGGGTTTCAAAAAGTAAAATAAAATATACAAGCGACACTGTGGTAGCGCTGCCACCTTGCAGTAAGCAGACAAGGGTTTACTTCCCAGGTCCTCCCTGCTTGGAGTTTGAATGTTCTCCCCATGTGTCGGTGGGTTTCCTCGCACTGTCCAAAGACATGCAGGTTAGGTGACCTAGCGTAGCTAAAGTGTCCCTCGTGTGTATTTAGGTTGTTCCTGTCTTTTTACCCAGTGCTAGCTGGGATAGGCTCCAGCCCATGCCCCCCTCCCCCCATAGGTGCCCGTGGTCTAAATTGAGCAGGTTACAAAATAACACAACACATAAAATGTAACATTCGATAAGCATGAAAGCAGAAAGTTATAACAGTAATTTCTTTATAGTTTTATGCATTTCTATTTTTGCAACCCACCTTTTCCCATTGTGAGTGTGTGGTGGGTTGCGGGCTGCTGCTGGTGAGTCCCGAATTGCTGTTGTTTATAATTATCAGAGCAGGTTCTAGGATTTTTGGTAATGGTACCCCGCCACCTTTGAGAGTTTACACTTTTTAAATTTAGCTTTATATGCTATAGTTATAGTACTAGGGTGTTGTACCGTGTTAGCCATTATGAAGAGAAAAGCCAAGCAAAATGACACCTTTTATTGGCTAACTAAAAAGATTATAATATGCAAACTTTCAAGGAAACTCAGGCCCCTTCTTCACGCACGATACTATGTGCTACAGTAAAATATTTAAACCACTAGCTTAAAATGCACTTTTTAATAATGGTAACATTCTCTATATATATTTTTTTGTTTTTTAACTAAGACATTGCCGTAACATATACACGTTGTTTAAATTAATAAAATAAATTAAAAACTGCAAAATGACATAATTCAGTGAAATTGTGAATGTAATGTATGTAGCAATCTTTACCCACAATTCCTATTTACTGCATGCAGGGCCGGATTTATATGAAAAGAGGCCCTAGGCTATTCTACTTATGAGGCCCTTTCACCTTCCATTTTTAAGTTTGTAAATTACATGAGAGATAATAAAATACGTAATACGCGTTGATCTTAACCAATACATTTTTATGTTTGTTTGTTAGTCATATGCGTAGAATTTCTCCTTATTTTAGGTTCAGTGTTTTAGTGTTCGCTGTTTTTAGAATAGTGTAATTTTAATTTTGCTAACAATTTGAATGTAGGCCCCTCTTGATCTTGAGGCCCTAGGCTGAAGCCTAGTTAGCCTATAGGAAAATCCGGCCCTGACTGCATGCTCCTGTATGCATATAATACAATCCACCTATCCAAAAACGCACAACTGTTTAAACGTGTTCAGAGCGAATTTCACAAATGGTGGTGAGCAACAGAGGACGATATGTGATAAGTTTTAACGCAAGTTTTAATATATGACCATTTGGGATACAATCGATCATAGTTTGGGTTAAAGTGGCTTTTAGCAGTTCACTCAATAGCTACAGTCCTGTTCCCGTTTTGATCGTTTAATTTTATTTCGCCGTGACTGTCCCTTCTATACTACAATGACATTGTCCAAGTGCAGGTTTTCTTAAACTGTTAGTGTCCTGGCTGTAGCCTACCATATACTAAAGATTTCCGCTTTTTTCTGTATATTCGGGAGTGTTTTTCAAAGCACAAATACCCAACTTCATATACAAAGAACTATATTTCTCAAAAAGAAATGGTGCTTTCTCAAACAATATTCTACAGGGAACTGATATCATCATCATCGCTGTTGTTGTTTGTGTTATTGTTGGACTGTGTAGGCCGTCAGACGTTAAGACCGAACATCGCTAGCATGCAAAAACGATGCAAAACAATATAATCGGACATTAGCTTTGAGTTCGAGTGTTGGTTGGTCTGTGTTTAAAAAAAATCACCCAGTACCATTTCTGCGCAGCAGATTGTACTTCTGCATACAGCAGACAGTGCAGGCGCTGCTGAGGATCACAAAATAAACATTCTCTGTGTTTAGACTGCAAATTTTTGTAAACAAAATAAAGATACCTTAGTCATCTCTACATGAGGCTGCAATAATGCACCCTGACCACATGAGGGCCTCGCCTACGCCCAGAAACGGCCCTGTCAATTGTACTCCACCATCACACTCGGTTCACCAAGGTGAATCTGTATATGGTATGTTAATATTTATCAAAATCTGTTAGTACTAAAACATTGATAAACATATTTGCTTCTTACAATAAATAAATACATAAAATAAAGTATTTTACCTAAATAAACATTTTATTACACTAGACCTGTTTTGTTGGAACAACAGGATGGAACATAGTCCTGGGGTCAAAGCCTTAAATAAACTCTTGTCAACTTAGAGTTTCTACTTTCTCATTGTGAATTTTTTCAGACACTCCATTTTTCTCAAGGATGTACACAGAAAGTTGGTAACAGGTTTAAAACTGGTCCCATAATTAGGGGGCTATGTGGAAACCAAGAACTGGCAGTACTCCAGTCTTTCAGATAACTGGGTGTGGAAGTTGCTGTCCCCCCTGGAGGTCCTAAAGTGAACTGAAATTCCAGATTAATTTTCTAAAAATGGATCGCAGAATGGGGAAGTGCTGTTATGAGCAGTGTATCAGAGTGCCTGTGGGTGTGTAGTAAATGTGAATGTCCGGGGCTGTATGCATGATCTGTTTATCTATCCATTTTCCAAACCCACTTTAGCTTCAAACAGTGTAAGAGTTAAATATTAAAAGCTAAAGCCCACACCTTTTCTCTAAAGTAATCAGGAAGGCCACCACTAGTTGCAAAAGTGAAGGTTTGGAATGAGTCAGGTAAAAAAGAGATGGTAGCTCCTGTGGCCAGATGGCAGCAGCATTTCTTAGGTTATTAGATAATGGTGGGAAAGTAGTCATGTCCTTTAGGAGATTATTTGAACACACCAAGCACAAGAATACATTGGTAAAATTTACAAGTCACAGGGAAGGAATGTGACAGGTAAATAGTGGAAGGGGTCGCTCCTTTGGTCAGGTGGCTAATACGCCCTTTGGTTCAAGGTAATGGTGGCCAATAATTATTTCCATTTACCAGCTTATCAATGTTCATTAGGTCTTAGAAAATATTGGTGACTAGTCAAAAACACAGGAATGTCAGAGTCAGATAATGATGAGAACAATATACAGAGTGAGGTAATCTCGTGATAAGAAATTGTATTGCTCAACTTACAACACTCACTTCATTGAACTGAGATAGCTTTTGTGCATCTATGCAATAAAGTCTAAATTCTGATTGCCCATCCAGAAACTCCCAAGCACTCCCCTCCCAACAGGGAACAAATCTTTCTTCATAACACTATCCATATCAGAACAGAATGGGTTTGGTGCACTGGTATGAGTTTCTCACATCATCAGAGTTCTAAACACAAATGTTTTAGATGGAATGGAACAAGCTTGGTGAGAAATCTCTAGGAAGACTGTGGTGTATGGAAACACACTGAATATCTGAAATCCTTACTCATTTTTATGTGTGCGGATTTAACAAAATAAAGATTGAGTATCTGCTTTTTTGTTAATGGGTATTAATCAGTGAGCAAACCCAGAAAAATCCCAGAATTGAAAACTTCAAATTGTACCCCAAAAGTCAGTGTTCCAGGGTTAGAGCAGTTACTGGCACATTGCCAATTAAATATATTTCATGTTTAGCATGGTATCAAAACTAATAACATTTCATTTCACAGAATACAAAAGGTTCAACGTTCATTTTTGTATATTTGCAGGTCCAAAGAAGTTTACAGAACCTGTACGGGATCATGGCTACATTAAAGGAGAAGTTACTTCATGAAGTCAGCCCTGGAATAGTGGCTGAAGCAAGGTCCAAAGTCACGATTGTGGGTGTTGGACAGGTGGGCATGGCCTGTGCAATCAGCATTCTCCAGTCAGTAAGTATTCTTTGTTCTTATTTAACTGGCAATTAGGAACTCTTAAAGTTGTATTCTGGATATATCATGATTGAGGACAATATGAGGACCTGTTTGTCCCACAATGGACTGGCACTTTGTTTAGTGCTGATTCTTGGCTTAATCTTTATGCTATCAGTGTAGATCTCAGCTTTGTAAGATTCAAATTGGTATTGACTGAGTGATTGAAAACGATTTACAAACTTTGCTCAGTCTTTTTTATGTCACCATTGCAAAGCATTTACAGAGTAAAATACATGCATTTATGAGATTAGCAGTGCAAACTTCATAGTAGAGCACAGGCGCTATATAATGCCTAGTGTGAAAGATCTCATTTCAGATCTGGAGAACACTCAACAAAGATACCTTCATGACACTCCAGAGGAATACAGTATGAAGGAAACTAACAGCATTTTTTAATACGCACTGTCTGAACTTATAGCAGAATGATTTCTTAATTAGAGACAGTGACTCTGTGTCTTTTTACTGAAGATTATGGTTACATTTTTGTTGATCCATATTTTTCTGTTTCTTATATTATGCAATATACTGCATCACTTGTCTTTTTCTGAGTTAAATATTTTTTTGCAGTATCACACTATACTTGAGTCTAAATTTAAATAGAAAATATGGTTTTGGTATTTTTTAATGGCATATTTGCCATTACATATGACATTACTTGTTTGTAACAGTCTGTCTGATGCATGCAGAATTTATTTTGTAACATAACCTACCATTTAAAGTCCATTAGAGTTCCACAAGGAGATTTAAGTTAGTACACAACTTTGTTCCCCTTCTTTGACTCCAAGAAGCACACTGGAACAGCACTTAGTTTTGTTCTTGATCTGCTGCTAGTCCAAAGTTCTGAAGCACACTGCAACAGTGTTAATCCTCAAAGTTAGTCTTGTTTCCATAAATATGTACTGAGACCAGGCCAGCACAGGATCATCTCTAGCTCAGGGCACACAGAAACTGACCCTATAGGTTTTTCAACCTCAAGATTCTTTTGTGTAATGGATGTCAAGGATAGACTGACTTCCTGAATGGGACAGAGGAAGCTTTCCCTTGCTGAAAGGTCCATATACTGGAAGGACAGGGGGAGACCACCTATCATGTTTATGTAATAACCTCAAGACTTGAAATAGCAGTCTCCCTTATTTGGAGCTTCCATGTGCATACCCATGACTTTAAATGGGTGTTGTTCTCACATTGGACAGCCCTACAGGGTGCCATGGGTGCCACCAGAGGGAGCTGCCAAGAACATGCATCCCTACTTTGGTTTTTACTTGACCCAGAAGTGATTGCTCCTTGAAGTGTTGCAGCACTGGAAGTACTCCTGGGTTCAGTATAAAGGGAACCACTTCACTTCACTTGGGGAAGAAGGAAAAAAGGACAACACTTGCTGGAGTGGAGTGAAGTAGAGTGTGGAAAAGTTACGTAAAATGGAAGGATGGGTGGACAGTATTGTGTTTATTATATTCACCAGAAGAAAACCTCTAAAAGCACCCTGATTTGAACCTGTTATTGAGTTAAAGCAATATGTGTCTGGGGTTTGGGGATCTGTGACATCCCCTAGTGGACACATTTGGTATATTTAAAACAATGATAGAAAGCCTTTTTCAAAACATAAAATTATCAGCAGTTGTATTTTTATTTTATCTTGATGCCATTCTATTCTGTGTGTAAGCATCTTGAGCATGGGAAAGGTGCCACATAAATAAAATGTATTTATTATTATTATTATTATTATTATTATTATTATTATTATTATTATTATTATTATTATGTGAACAAGCACCACCAATTCTAAACTGGTTGCTACATGAAAACTGAGAGCTGCATATCCCAAAAGTTCCTCCAACTTGTGAAATTGAAACATTGGTATTAAAAACTGCTGATACAGTTAGGTCCATAAATATTTGGACAGAGACATCGTTTTTCTAATTTTGTTTCTGTACATTACCACAATAAATTTTAAATGAAACAACTCAGATGCAGTTGAAGTGCAGACTTTCAGCTTTAATTCAGTGGGGTGAACAAAATGATTACATAAAAAAGTGAGGCAACTAAAGCATTTTTTAACACAATCCCTTCATTTCAGGGGCTCAAAAGTAATTGGACAAATTAAATAACTGGAAATAAAATGTTCATTTCTAATACTTGGTTGAAAACCCTTTGCTGGCAATGACAGCCTGAAGTCTTGAACTCATGGACATCACCAGATGCTGGGTTTCCTCCTTTTTAATGCTCTGCCAGGCCTTTACTGCAGAGGCTTTCAGTTTCTGTTTGTTTGTGGGCCTTTCTGTCTAAAGTTTAGTCTTCAACAAGTGAAATGCATGCTCAATTGGATTAAGATCAGGTGACTGACTTGGCCATTCAAGAATTTTCAACTTCTTTGCTTTAATAAACTACTGGGTTGCTTTGGCTGTATGTTTTGGGTCATTGTCCATCTGTATCATGAAACACCGGCCAATTAATTTGACTGCATTTAGCTGGATTTGAGCAGACAGTATGTCTCTGAACACCTCAGAATTCATTCGGCTGCTTCTGTCCTGTGTCACATCATCAATAAACACTAGTGTCCCAGTGCCACGGGCAGCCATGCATGCCCAAGCCATCACACTGCCTCCACCGTGTTTTACAGATGATGTGGTATGCTTTGGATAATGAGCTGTTCCACGCCTTCTCCATACTTTTTTCTTGCCATCATTCTGGTAGAGGTTGATCTTGGTTTCATCTGTCCAAAGAATGTTTTTCTAGAACTGTGCTGTCTTTTTTAGATGTTCTTTAGCAAAGTGCAATCTAGCCTTTCTATTCTTGAGGCTTATGAGTGGCTTGCACCTTGTAGTGCACCCTCTGTATTTACTTTCATGCAGTCTTCTCTTTATGGTAGACTTGGATATTGATACGCCTACCCCCTGGGGAGTGTTGTTAACTTGGTTGGCTGTTGTGAAGGGGTTTCTCTTCACCATGGAAATGATTCTGCGATCATCCACCACTGTTCTCTTCCGTGGACGTCCAGGTCTTTTTGTGTTGCTGAGTTCAGCAGTGCTTGCTTTCTTTCTCAGGATGTACCAAACTGTAAATTTTGCCACTCGTAATATTGTAGCAATTTCTCCCATGGGTTTTTTCTGTTTTCGCAGCTTAAGGATGGCTTCTTTCACCTGTGTGGAGAGCTCCTTTGACCGCATGTTGTCTGTTCACAGCAAAATCTTCCACATGCAAGCACCACACCTCAGATCAACTCCAGGGCTTTTATCTGCTTAATTGATAATGACATAACGACGGACTTGCCCACACCTGCACATGAAATAGCCTTTGAGTCAATTGTCCAATTACTTTTGAGCCCCTGAAATGAAGGGATTGTGTTAAAAAAATACTTTAGTTGCCTCACATTTTTATGCAATCGTTTTGTTCACCCCACTGAATTAAAGCTGAAAGTCTGCACTTCAACTGCATCTGAGTTGTTTCATTTAAAATTCATTGTGGTAATATACAGAACCAAAATTAGAAAAAAGTTGTCTCTGTCCAAATATTTATGGACCTAACTGTATGACTGCATCACTGCTCATATTTGAGGCAGATTTGAGAAAAGATTCTAGGTGTGCATTATAGTCATTTTTTCTTTGATTTTCAACTTTGATTTGTCTCTGACATGCAGTATGATTTATCTTTTTGGATAGATGAAAGACTCTTTTAGTATTTGCATTGTACATGGCACTATTGCACTTTGTTTAGTTTCACTACCTGGTACTTCTGCCACTCTTTCTGGCAGTAGAACATGGACAGCATGCCAACCTATCACAGGGCGAGTTTCAGAATAGCCAATTAATCCTAAATTCACATATTTTGGATGATGAAGTAAAAAAAAAAAGAGGGTCCCTGACAAAACTTACAGTGAAACAAAGAGACCATGCAAATGCCATGTAGACAGTTACTAGTAATGAGGTTGAGCCCATGAGGCAACAGTGCTACCAACTGTACTACTAACCAAATCAATTGAAAATAAATAAATTGAAAATAAATATTCACAGGAGAAAACATGGAAAAGTTAGTCATAATTGTTATTCGAATTCAATATGTTGGGAATTTCTGGATTGTCACAACACAAGAGAAAACTCAGAAATGGCTGCCAGTTTATTTAAGGAAGGAATGAGATTAAAAGTGGCAAATTGTCGGACTGAACCCCTGCACAAAAATTGGCCTGCAGTAATTTGAGCTGAGTAGCCATACTGCCTTTTGACTTTAAATAAGTAAAGGTTGTGCTTGATCTGAAGTAGTTATCAGTAAGAACCAAAGGACAGTTGATTGTTCTTTGGTGTTTACTTCAATGAGAAGAGCTGTATGTACAGTAAGAGTTTGCTTTTGACCGACTTTGACTCCAAGTTATGGCCATTCCATTACATTCCAGCTATTCTAATGAGTAAATCCACAAGTGTCTCTGGAGTGAACTGTGTTTCTGCTGTACTGTGTGTTAGTTTGTTTGCTTCAAAGTTTTTATTCATGTCTTGAGAAGCTATACTGAAAAGTCTGGTGGGAGTTTTTGTTCTGCTAACTGTTAAAAAAATGAATGCAATCAATTTTTATTGTTGTTTGACATTAAATATAGCAGAACACAGTGCAAAGTCCAGAAACAAGAATATGACTTGATAATTTTGCAAGAAGCCTGCCATAAACTAATAAAAACACTAGTCATTGTGAAATGTTTAACTGAGATTTTTTGTCTTTTTTTTTAAGAATATAGCTGATGATGTAACACTTATAGATGTGATGGAAGAGAAGGTCAAAGGAGAAGTTATGGACTTGCAGCATGGCAGTCTCTTCCTGAAAACATCCAAAATCACAGCCGCAAAAGGTACTGAAAATCAATATTGTGGTCCCATCGGCCATTGTTGTTGTCTTTGGTAGACTTGTGGGTTTTAATAAGTTTATTTCATGAACTGAAAATCACTAGTATATGGATGGTGGCGTTTAATGGCATGCCATCATATAAATGGTTTACCACATGTTAAGTTACTTTGTTTTTAAGAACCATTCAATTAACTGATTTTTAAAATTAAATGACTTGTCATTCAAAATGACAGTATCACAGCTCAGTAGGAGGAGACCTTGAACACGTTGAAGGATTTCTCAAAGTGCCTGAGAGCATCTGCATATTTGTTAGGAACAGCTAGAGATTCATGGACAAGTCTATTAGTTGCCACCATTTTCCACCAGACAGCAAAACTGCCAATTTTAAATGAACAATTGCTTTCTATACAAACTTTTTAGACCTATATACATTTTAAGGGTGCTAATGCTCAAAGGAATATATTTTAATTAATTGGTTATTTAAATTGTTTTATTGCAGTCACTATACATGCCAATGCTACTACTACTACTACTACTACTACTACTACAGGACGTACTTAGACTTAACAGTTGAACTAAACTATGCTGCCTCTTAGAAAGGAGACCAGGGTTTGTGTCCCAGGTCCTCCCTACATGGAGTTTGCATGTTCTCCTTGTGTTCCAGCTTCCTCCCACGGTCCAAAGACATGCAGGTTAGGTGGCTTGGTGAGGTTAAATTGGCCCGGAAATGTGGATGTGTGTATGTGTGTGTGTGTTCGGCCTGTGATGGACTGTCACCTTGTCCAGGGTTTGTTCCTGCCTTGTACCCTATACTAGCTGGGATAGGCTCCTGCAAACACACATCCCCCCCCTCCCCCCCCAACCCCTTGCCAGGGTCACCCTAGTCTGGATTAAAAGGGGTAGAAAATGACACGATTTACACACTGTTGGTTTTGCTGTGACCCAGGAGGAGCATTAAAGACAATAGAATTGGGCGGTAAGCAAACTCTGTGGTCATACTACAGCTGTTTATTGATAGAACAAAAGCATCTTAAAAGGAATCAACTTCTTGTGACATTTGTGTTTTTACATAAAACCTGTCATAAAACAGATGAGAATATGAGAATAAACTGACTGGAATACAAAGCAGGATATTTTTATTAAAAAAATGCAATTATTTATGGATTATATGGAGTTGCACTGTTTAGTGTGATTATGCATAACACCAGACTTTGAGGGTGAAATCCCACTCGAGGCACAGTCTGTGGAAATCTTCCAGTGTCCTTGTAGATTTTATCCAGGTATTCTAATATCCTCCCTAACTGTTAAAACAAATATAGTAGGTTAGTTCAATTGCTGACTCTAAGCAGGACCTAAGGTAGAAGTAGCAGTATTGTCGTAGTTAGTGAGTACACATTGAGTTGCACATTCAACCAACATGCATGACATTGCTGCTCTCCAGACCAATTAAAAGTAACAATTAATTAAAATATATTGCTTCTTTTTATTTAATAGAAAGCTCAAATCAGCTTACTTGATATAATCATCCCTTTTGCTATTACACTTGTTCAGTTATACTCCCAATTACTGAAACACCAAAGCGAAATGTACTTTAAATAAATTGTAGCAAAACATTGTCATAATCGCTTAATGCAATTCATTATCTGTATACACACAGTCAGCAAACACAAATGCACAATTTTAATGAATGGGTTAGTAACTGTGCCCACCGTGAAGTGGACTTGCCCAGTGTCGGTTTGTAGTTTGCACCCAGTGCTGCCCCAATAACTCTGTTTTTTGAATAAGCTGTCTTGATGCACAATAACCACAATAATAAGCACATCAATAATAATATTAATATTAAATAGTAATAATAATAATATTAAATAATAAGCACAATAACCAGAAGCACGACTAATAGAGCATTCACACATTTGGTGATTTGCTACATTAGTTACACAGTTGCAGCACAAAACATTAAATGCTGCATGTCAGTCTCATAAGGTGCCTCATCCTTTCCTTGGTGAAAACTATTTGGTATTACAAAGCTATATGAAGTCTTTCTTGAATTGACCATCTAGTATTTGTTGCACTGTATTGTCGCCAGTTCTGAGGAAGCAGCCTAGCGTTTTCTAGTATTATGCAGGATTTGTTTGATAGTTTTAATTTTAAACTGGCTTCAGAAAAAAATTAAAATTATAAATAAACAGATGCATACTGTAATGATATACAGTGCCTTGTCTGGATTATATTACTGAATAACTTCATATCAATAACAATTTTAAAACAGACATGACAGGTTTGAACTGCTTCATGTAGTGAATATGTGATAGACAGACAGACAGACAGATAGATAGGATTAATAAAGTATCTATCTATCTATCTATCTATCTATCTATCTATCTATCTATCTATCTATCTATCTATCTATCTATCTATCTATCTATCTATCTATCTATCTATCTATCTATCTATCTACTGTACGTCTTCTATCTATCTAAGGGGAAATTTACATACTCCAGCAGCAGCATACTGATAAAAACAATATTAAATTAAAGAGTGATAAAAATGCAGGTATAACAGGTGGAATTGAAGAGTCGCATAGTGTGGGGGAGGAACGATCTCCTCAGTCTGTCAGTGGAGCAGGACAGTGACAGCAATCTGTCGCTGAAGCTGCTCCTCTGTCTGGAGATGATACTGTTCAGTAGATGCAGTGGATTCTCCATTATTGACAGGAGCCTGCTGAGTGCCCGTCGCTCTGCCACAGATGTCAAACTGTCCAGCTCCGTGCCTCTATCTATCTATCTATCTATCTATCTATCTATCTATCTATCTATCTATCTATCTATCTATCTATCTATCTATCTATCTATCTATCTATCTATCTATCTATCTACAATACAGCCTGCCTTCCTCACCAGTTTCACCATGTGGGTGAATAGTGGGAATATGACCATCAACCAGTATCATTTGAGATGACCTTTCCCCCATGTGCAATGGGTGGACCACATTAGAAATCTAGCAGGGGCACCCAAAAACTGAAAAGAAGAAATGGCAAGAGATACAGGAGAAGACATTTCAATGTCTTGACCCCAGGGGACAGGCAGTTCAACAAATTAGAGCGCTAGATCTTTAACCTTTAGACAGTTCTCCAGCAGAAACCAAGAAATGGAAATGCCAGAGACTTTAGCACTTCTTGGCCACAGTCCTGTAAAGGGACATGGGTGGCCGTGCTATGCTTTATACTGCTTGGGTAGCCTGGACATTAGAATCAGGGCCTGGCCCAATGGGGGCTGTGGAAGGGATACAGAGGTCTGCCAGTAAGAATTAAGAACTCATGTCACTCCCGTAGGTTATTTAAGTCTTACCCAGAAGTGACCTAAGGAAAGCGTTTAAAGCCACTTTATCATCTGAGTGGAGAGTAATGAGAGAACAAACACTTGATATAAAAGATACACTGATGAAAGGGTCAAAAAAGGGAGTAATTAGTAAGTGAAGGAACCATCCCATTGACTGAAAGGGGTACAAAACCTGTCAATACAGGGCTAAAGTGGCTGTATGTTATGTCGACTTCCCTTCTGTGTAAAACATTGTTTCTCTCCTTATTTTAACTACCTGTCTTTTTGATTTGTTTAAAAATTGCCCATCTTTTCATATGTTCTGACCTTGTCAGCTTTATTAGGGGTTGAAGCACACCATAATGCCCACAATTACTGAATGGAAACATGGAAATTTTTATAAATGACTTTGGAAGCTGGAAGAATTACCAATGGATAAAAATTAAATGGGGTACAGAATAATGTAGGAGACTGCCATGTCCATTTGTAATGCCTGCAGGAGGATGAACATATTACTGAGGAGGTTTATTTCAAATTTGTACATCTAGCACAATAAATACCCGCATAAATGGCATTTCTGCCATAAGAGTGTAACTTATAAAAAATGTAATACTACTGCTAGGTACAACTATAATCTCACATTTGTATTTATTTTTAACGTAAAATTCTAGCTGGGAATCACACAGCTTTTCTAGTACTCTGATTAAAAACCTGCTACCAAAAGGCTTAAACTGGAGAGGAGGTTCATCTTTCGAAAGGACAATCACCCAAAGCACACTGCCAGAGCAAGTATAGAGTGGCTTCACAATGAAGAAAGTTAATGTCCTTGAGTGGCCCAGCCAGAGTCCTGACCTTATCCCATCAGACGCCTGTGCTGTCCACCGTCACACCCCAACTAACCTTTCACAGCTTGGGTAACTTTGCAAGGAGGAATAGGCAAATCTCACTTCTTCATATTGTGTAAAATTAATAGAGGCCTATCTAAAAGCACTGCTCGCTGTAATAACTGTGAACGGTGGTTCAACCAAGTACTGAGTGGTGGTGCATGCTTATAAATTGTTGATGTTTCAGTTTTTGGAGTTAATTTTTTTCATTCTTTTTCACTTGTGTCCAAATAAGTGCACACGTTATACATAAAAACCAATGGTTCTGCTATACCCATATAATAGCAGGACAAGTGTCTTTGTTCCTGTCTATGTGTCCATACAGTTGCTATGTGTCCTCCATTCCAAAGATGGTGCATCACAAACATTTGTAGCAAAAAAATGCATTGCATTTGTCATTCCATTAGATGGTGCATCATAAACGTTAACAATTCTTTTACAAATCCCATGCGAAATGACATATAACAGAGACATATGCATTAAAGACGTTAACGCCAAGGTAGACATTGATTACTAAGATTTCAACCCTTCTTGGATGGGTAGCACATCTAGTTACCATATACAGTAATCCCTCCTCCATTGCGGGGGTTGCGTTCCAGAGCCACCCGCGAAATAAGAAAATCCGCGAAGTAGAAACCATATGTTTATATGGTTATTTTTATATTGTCATGCTTGGGTCACAGATTTGCGCAGAAACACAGGAGGTTGTAGAGAGACAGGAACGTTATTCAAACACTGCAAACAAACATTTGTCTCTTTTTCAAAAGTTTAAACTGTGCTCCATGACAAGACAGAGATGACAGTTCAGTCTCACAATTAAAAGAATGCAAACATATCTTCCTCTTCAAAGGAGTGCGCGTCAGGAGCAGAGTCTGTCAGAAAGACAGAGGAAAGCAAACAAATCAATAGGGCTGTTTGGCTTTTAAGTATGCGAAGCACCTCGGCACAAAGCTGTTGAAGGCGGCAGCTCACACCCCCTCCATCAGGAGCAGACAAAGAGAGAGAGAGAGACAGAGTTTGTTTTTCAAGCAAAAATCAATACGTGCCCATCGAGCTTTTAAGTATGTGAAGCACCGTGCATGTCGTTTCAGGAAGCAGCTGCACAAAAGATAGAAACGTGAAGATAATCTTTCAGCATTTTTAGACGAGTGTCAGTATCGTCTAGGTGTGCGAACAGCCCCCCTGCTCAATCCCCCTACGTCAGGATCAGAGAAAGTCCGCGCAAGAGAAAGAGAAAAGTAAGCTGGGTAGCTTCTCAGCCATCTGCCAATAGCGTCCCTTGTATGAAATCAACTGGGCAAACTAACTGAGGAAGCATGTACAAGAAATTAAAAGACCCATTGTCCGCAGAAACCCGCGAAGCAGCGAAAAATCCGCGATATATATTTAAATATGCTTACATATAAAATCCGCGATGGAGTGAAGCCGCGAAAGGCGAAGCGCGATATAGCGAGGGATTACTGTACTGTAAATAACAGTTTAGTTTAGTTTAGTTAGTTTGTAAAATCCATCACCCTTATAAGGAAGGCTGGTGCTAAGATCATATATACAGAAATGTTTTAAAGAACTGTCTGTTTGTTTTCCACAGGTGTTTTCATGTATAGTTTATAAAACTGAACTAAAGCAGGCTCTGACTCCTAGTCTCACCATCCATCCTATTTTCCTTTCTTTATTTAAATAGAAGCACTTAATGTAATGCTTTTTTTTCTTCTACAGATTATTCAGATACAGCTAATTCACGGTTGTGCATCATAACTGCTGGTGTTCGTCAAAAAGAAGGCGAGAGTCGGCTGAACCTTGTTCAGAGGAACGTGGAAGTTTTTAAGAACATTATTCCAAATTTGACAAAGTACAGTCCAAACTCAATCCTCCTAGTGGTCTCAAATCCAGGTAACATTACATCTTCATTTATGAGGTGATAATTCTGGGAACACATTATCAATTCAAATTGTGCAAAGTCTGTTTTCAGATGTTAATCAAGTTTGTTTGTATTTAGCATTATAGATGGGTTCTTAATCATATGCCAGAAAATGTCATGTTAACGTGTTTCCTTTTCTTGTTTTGAAGTACGGTAAATTAGTTTTGGGCTGGCATGTTGAGCAGAATGCCATTTGCTGTTTGTGTGTGTAGGTATGATCAATTGATACTGTCTTCAAGTTTAGTTTTTGCCTTCTGAATCCCTCCCTCACATTTAAGTATTATACAAAGCATTTCAATATCATTATTTCTTAAAGCTTAGCTTTCGTGTCCCAAGTTTGACTGTTTGATAGATCTTGTAATTGTACTTCAAAGTGGACATCCAACTCTGAGAAAAATGTTCTAGAGGACTAAAATATTTGCCATGTCTTGCAACCCAGAAGTCCTATTTTCATTAAAATGGTGATTTGTATATTAATGTGTGCAGATGATCCCTTTGATTGTCTGGTATGGTCATGACTGCAGCTAGAAGGCAGTCGATCAGGCCCAACCATAAAAAGGCAATGACTGCATAGATGAGAAAAAGATGAGCTCAGATCACCATCTACAGAGATGTGGTGCCTTCTGTGCATTGCAGCTAACGTCCTGACAGCTCACCTAGGTGGGATAGTGCTCTAAATGTCCATTATAAGATCTGACATTAACTGCTCATCATCACACATCTGGACTGGTGCAATACTCAAAGAGGCTAGATTTCCATGAAGTCACCTTCATAAATAAGTTCCACGTATCTCCTGATGCAAGTGACCACTAGAATTATGCATAGGCACAATGTGAACAATGGTGTAACGTAAACAATAATATTAAAGAACATGCCATCAGAACATTGGTGTTGAGTGCCATCACCTATAAGTGATGGTCACACATGTAGGCCTTTTTAGCGCAGAATACAAAGTAGCAAAGGGAAAGACACATTTAAAACCAAACCTCATTGCCTCACTGGGCTTCTCTAGCATATACTTTACTTTGTTGTGATATAATACCACAAAAATGGCAGATGTTATGAGGTCTTAACAACCAAGCCATAGAGCAGACCAGACACCTCACCAATTTGGCCAAATTAGGCAACACTCCAAGACAGTCTGAACTCCAGTACCACAGTTTGGTTGCAAATTGCACAGGCTTTAGTGGGTTTTGGCTTCAGTAATACAAAATATACAGAATGTCCCAAAATATATCAAACTGTCTCACAAGAGAGGGGATTACCATAAACCAATGGCTTGTAAAAACATAGGCAACAAAGAATTTTTATAAAAGGAGGATTTATTAACCAAAAAAAAGCAAAAATAAAGAAGCAAAAAGGATTTGCTTTTAATGCAATTCACAGTAACAAAGTCCAAAAGCAAAAATCCAGAAATCAAAACAACAAAGACAAAATAAAAAATGGCAAATCTCGCAAAAGAGATTCACAACTCCTCCAAAGTGCATTCAATGAACCGCAGAGAACTCGCTTTTCCCAGCCTACCTTTAAAGGCTGGGGTGGTTCCTTAGTGACGAAGAAAGTGCGGTTCTGCCTCATGTGGATCCAAATACAGGGAACATAGAATATAATTGCATACATAGAAACCAAATAATAAATTAACAGAATTCAATTAACAGAAAATATGTAATAAAAGCAGAACAATATTAACATACATGATTGAAACCAATGAACAATATTGGAAAGTGAACAAGAAAGACAGAAAAAAGAAATCTAAACCTAAGCCAAGGAGAACTGACTAAAACTTAACACATCTCTTCATTTCTGTTGGCTGAGTTGACTTTTCCATATTTCCACTATTAAAATGTCGCCACAACAATTTCTAGCATTCTCTGTCAATCTCTTAAACATTGGCATCTCTTCCACTCAGTGAGTTTCACCTGCCAATCTTAGTTTCAACATTACATTGGCAGGCATCAGCTTTTAAATTCCAACCAGGATTCACCTTCAGAAACTCCGGTGGCCAATGCTCAACTGGATTCGTATTAACTTTCATAGTGCTGAAGATCCAGTTTTATTAGCAGGATGTCACAGTTTTGGAGATGCATTATTTCCTTGTTGTTCTTTAGCATCTAAAGGGATTTTTGTTTATTTTTTCCCACTCCACAAGACTGGCATAGAGTGCTACCTTGGAATGTCCTGGAGATTAGTTCCATTTAGCTCCTTCTACTAATCATAGATGTCCCTGCCTTTATGATCTCTTGCCTTTGTACATTGGTGGAGCTTCAAGCACGACTTAATTACATCTCAAGGTTTTGTGTACATTTCCAAAAAGAAAACATTTTTGGTCCCTTTTGTAAAAGATATTATATTTTGAATCTGTTTTTAATAACACATAGCAGAATTCCATGAAACAGGCCTCTGAAAAGGAGCATGACTATAAAGGAATATCTAATAGATAGATACACTTTTTTTTTTTCAGTGGACATTCTCACCTATGTGGCCTGGAAGCTGAGCGGCTTCCCCAGTCATCGAGTACTGGGAAGTGGTACCAACCTTGACTCGGCCAGGTTCCGCTTTCTAATGGGAGAAAAGCTAAAAATCAACTCCACTAGTGTGCATGGATATATCATTGGAGAACACGGAGATTCAAGTGGTGAGTGTTGCATTTCTCAGCTATGTATGTGGGGGGAACAGATGTGTTTCATTAGCCTGGTTTCAGCCATCCAGATTGGCTATAATAAATGATTTGTTGACATAAAACAGTAACAGCCTCTAACTATGCTTTTTGACATAGCAGAGAGGTGGGCAGTGCTGCTGCTTTGTAACTCTACAGACCTGGTTTCAACTACCAACCTGGTTATGGACTGGAGTTTGCATGTCCTCTTCATGCCTGTATGAGCTTTTACACGTATCAGGGTTCAGACCTTGATGGCCATATGGATCCATGTTTATACATTAACAATCCACAGTAAAACCAAGTCATAGGTACAGTTTCTGTCATCATCATTTTGGCCTACCATTTCTAAGAGAACAAAGAGGCCACATATTGGTACTATTTTGAACTGTACTTAACTTTTTCTGTGATATTTTCTGCTTGAGCTATTAATGGCATTGTTTGAAATGTGACACTGTATTTGGAGACATGAGCTTCTATCCTACAGCCTGATACTGACATGCAGCTTTCATTCCTGGAACAATATCAAAAATGTTGTCATGCTGTGATGTGGCTTTCTCCATCATCTGATCACAGTTGTTGGAAGTACATCAATGGCCTATGGTCCAAGTCTATAAATAAACTGACAACAACAGAAATAAGTAAACACAAGATTAAAGCAAAGATGGATGGGATTGTGATGGTGCGGGTTATGGCTCCATGGTCCTATCTCTCTTTTGGGAGCCTCTTCAACCCGACACCATTGGTAATTTATCCAGATGAGCTGGTGTGACGGGGACAAATCAAACTGAGCAAGGGGATGGTCCTAAAAGGTGCAAAAGTGCTTTTATTTAAAACAATCAAAACAAAGCCAAAATATTCTCTAAATAAAGTGCAGTGCTCAAAACATCAATAAATAAATAATCCATAAAAACAAGGTGAACAAAAGTGAAGGTTAAAAAATCCAATTAAAACAAGATTAAAACCAATGGCTGGAAGCAGTCCCCTTTTAAAATCCCAGTGACTTTGCCTTTCCTCTGACGGCTCCTCTGCTTATCCCTTTCGGGCCTGACAGCAGAGGAGTCACTCCTCTCAGTAGGTGCAGCTGCCTTAAAAACTGGTCCAGTAGCCAGCCGTACAGACGTCACGCCAGACCAAGACTCGGGCTCCCCAACGACCAGGGTGTTCACGTTGGACTCTCCCTCCCAAGCCTCCACGACTCCCGCTGCCTTCCATGGTGAGCCATCCTTGATCCTGATCACTCTTGCTCCTCTGAAAAACTCAGCAAGAGTGACCCAATACATCCACCCGCGAATGCCAGCCAAACACCCTACCAGGGCACTCTTCTCAGCTGCCTGCCATTACTACATTACTACTGTGGGCCTGCTCACTCGCTCAATCCCGCACTGGCTCCTTTGCCTCCTGCCTTCTTCTCTCACTTTTATCCTCCATCCTCTCTTTTCTTCTCTCTTTTTTTCCCCTACACTCGCGCTCCTCCTTTTTATAATGGGGACGTGGCACAGGTGTGGCGATTAGCAGCTCCTGGCATCAATTAGAGACACGGGCGATTCTGCTCCTGTGCACTTCAGTGCGGAAACACCCAAGCCGTATTAGGCCCAAGAACCACTCCGACCACACTACCACACCCCCTCCGGCAATTATTTATTTAAAATGACAAACATCCGTGGACCTCACTTTACCACATGGATATGACAACGAGGAAAATCATGTCTTCTATTTGGTGATGCCACAATTCCTTTAATTACTTTCAGTTAATGATAAAAAATTATTTTACACATTTAATGTACATGTTTTTTATTCCTGGAGAACATTGTGGGTTTAAAATTACACATTCTTGGTGATCTTTGCACCCTTTCAACTCTCCTGCGTCTTCCTCCACATGTTCCAGGGCTGTGTTTTTGATGCTACCTTCTTGTGTTTTACGGCTAAATCCCACTTTATGATAATTTCCAGATAAGCAGCTTCTCCAACTCTTAAAATGACTGCTTGATGTCATGAGGCCAGGTCCAGCCTCATACTCATAGTAGGTGGTAGCTTACTGGACCTAAGCTGGATCTTCAGAGTAGCAACAACTTGTCCGTGGTCAGAATTCACAAACTGGGCACTTCTGTGGACCCTGAAGTTCTGCAAGAACCTCCAACGCCTGCCCACAATGATGTGATCAGTCTCCTTCACTGTACCACCAGTATTGGAGTACTGAGTCCAACTATCGGAAGCAGGTGATCTGCCAAAGCAACAGTTACTCCCTGAGCATGACAGCCATCAGAGTGACCAGACCAATAAAAGGTCTACCCACCTACAGAGATCTGCTCAGTTTCAGGTCTGTCCACCTCAGTGAGTGCCGCCACTGAAATGCAGTGTTTACGAAGCTCCTCCAACAGAAGAGGTAGATGATCATCATGCAGGAAAAACTAGACGTTACACGCACCTACCCCGATGGACTGCCTCAAATTGGGACCAGAGTGCTGCCGTGCAGCGGGTGATGTTTGAGCACCACACCAATTCTGATCCCCAACAGGCCTGATCCCTTTGCGTCTCTAACGGTTTTGACTCTTCTGGGGATGAAGCGCCGGAGGGCTTTCCCCCATCCCCTTCATAAAGCGAGCAGCCTTCCTATAGACAGCTGCAGTAGAGTTAATCCAGCGTAGAGTAGAAAGGAGTCCTGTGTGCCATTTCGGAACTGCATGAAGTTTTTTAGGGTGGCAGGACTTGGGTTTGACTGCTGCCAACAACCCCCAAGATTTCCCTGCAAGTTGAGGGACTATAGGACAATGTCTTTTCTTTCTTATTTGCAGCTTTGCACCACAAATTATTAAAAAAAAAAACTGGAAAGCTTATTCTCATCCACATCTTTTATAAAATTTAAATCTGTAAATTATGGATCCATTTTCATTACACCAGAGGCACATGATCAATAATATGATAGATGATTGGCTGGCAGCAATGATAAATATTTTTAATGTTCCAGCTACAAAAATCTATCTATCCTCTTTCATATATTCAACTCTTTAAATGGAACTGCGGTAAAAGAAATGGTTGCTTGAGAACACATAATTCAGAGACCACCTGCCTGGCACAAACAGTTTTCAATGTACTTTTTGGTTCATGCGCAGCAGGTAACGTTGTCCCTTAATGGTCCTAAAGCATTAGCCTTAAAATGGCATTATGGGTCTACAAGATGAATGTAGAAGAACCTATAGTATGAAAACTGATATAATTTTCAAATGTTCAGCAAGAGTGCCACCAGCTTTAAAACAATGTTTATTCTGATGTTTTCTCTAAAGAAAAGAAATGTTTTTACCACTTTTTGACTTCTTTATTCTATGTTAACAGTTCCAGTATGGAGTGGAGCAAATGTTGCAGGTGTCAATCTGCAGTCTATCAATCCCGAGATGGAACAACAAGATCCAGATGGTTGGAAGGAGATTCACAAGAAAGTTGTGGACAGGTATTGTATCTGAACTGAGACGTCTTGTCTGCTGTTAATGGGAAGTTGCTCTAACTAGCTGTGGGCAGACTTCTAATTTTGCCCATGCTGCTCATCCGTTTTCTTTTGTTTATTAGACGATCATTTGCATCTTAGACATTCTTTTTTACAAGTATAGACGAAATGCACATTTGGGATTTTAGAGTGAAAAGAGGCATTATCCTGGAGCAGTGCTTCCTAAACTTGGTCCTGGGGATCCACTGTGGCTGCAGGTTTTTGTTCCAACCAGATTCCTAATCAGTGAAAGTAATTGATAAAAAATTATCTAATTTTATTAGCTGGTGGTTTTTTTTCTCTTATTCTACATTCAGAAAAGCACAACAGCAGGGTTTTTACATTTATAAGACATTTAGAAATATTTCTGCTTTTGCTATTAGATTTAAATGCATAACTCTTTTTTTCTAGATTTCATTATATTTTGCCCTTTCTCAGTGCAGATTTCCCCTTTCGTTGTATCTTATTAACGACAATTAAAATGAGCAGAGCACTGTCCGTGGGCCGCCTTTTCCTCTCTCCACGGGAGCTTCGTCCTGCTCCCACTCCCGACTCCAGCTCCCAGTTTGTAGTGAGGCAGCCCCTTTCATAATGACCTGGATGGGCTCCAGGTGCTCCATCTGACGACACTTCCTGGTGTGGCGGAAGTGTTAGGAGAGCACACGGAAGCACTCCGGGTGTCCCTGGAAGGATCCTCGTCCATGTTCCTGGGTATGGCGGAAGTAGATGGTTCCCAGGCTCTCTGAGGCTCAGGGCACCCCCTGGTGGTGACCAGAGGCCCCAACGGGCTTGAGCCTCCTTGCTCCTCGCCCGTGGTCCTTTCCAGCTCCAGGGTGGTTGCCCCCTCATTGCCCCGAGGACAAATACGCCACCTTCCGGTCCTTCCAAGCGTCCCGGCCGGGTCTATCCCCCAGCCTCCTGCGACAATATATATATATATATTTTTTACCGAACTTAGTTTTCTAATTTCTATATTGTTCCCAAAACACAGAACTTGGGAAATTACAGTTCACTTACTTAGCCCAGGAGTCCAATTAAAAACAGAGTTTGGTTCGAGCAAAAACCTGCAGGCACAGTGGGTCCCCAGGACCGAGTTTGGGAAGCACTGCTCTGAAGTGATCTTCTTGAGCACATAACATCCAGAGTTGCAAAATCTCATTTGCAGCAGAGGCACAAATGAAGATACCAGCTGTTTATGTCACATTCAGATGGTTCAGCTTCAATGATATACTTAAACACCTGAACAACATTTATAGCTGTGGTTCACCAAATCAGCAATTATAAAAACAACCGTGCAGGTGTAAAGTATGGTCGCTGGACTCATTGTTGTTTTGATTTCAGATTAAATGTGTGCTAAAATATTGTCTAGAAACGGAACTTGTAAATTTAAAGAACACTGGCTGCTGGTTTTCGTTCCTAACAGTTTCTTAAACAGACACACTGCTGCCTTTATATGGACTCCAAGCTTAATTAGACATGCGGAAATTTCCGGGTTTCTGTTTAATTGGGCAATAACTTACAGATATTCTGAAAGAGGTTTGTTTCAGGATTTAATTACATCCTATTTATACCACATAGCTGTGTCCTGTATAACATAATGTGTTTTGTTGGTTTGCAAATACTGTAAGCTGTAATAATATATATAAAAATAGAACTTTAAACAGTGGACCTGTTTGTGTATACACTTGAGAACATGCATACCAATCATTAGGGTTGTATGTCTGTTATGCTCACAGCAAACACTAGAAGGCAGAAGAAGGAGATAGCCAAAGAGTATTGTGTTGTGGCGCCTTCGGAATGCTTGAAATAAACCAAGAATGACCTTATAACACATTTGTCAGTTTTAAGATCAACAGAAGGTGTTGTGGGTCCTTGTGATGTTGTTTAGTCAGCTCATAGTATTGTGGCACAGATTGCTGAGTTGACAAAATAGTGAGCAAGGGTGGTGGTGTTTTTTTTTGGGGCAGATCTAGGATGTCCAGAGGAATAGCTTCAGGTGGACTCGAGCAGGTGACGTATATGGCTGTCACAACACCTATTTCAGGACTTTCTTTTGTCTTTTATTTCTTATCCTTTTTTCTTGACCTTCCCTTGTAACCCCTATGCTGTATACATAATATAGTAAGCAGCAAACTGACTGTCCAAATATGCATAACACTCCATTCACATACTATAATCTCCAACACTGACTGAAGAATAAAGTATCTCTATCATTCAGCTTTCACCCCAACTCAACTCTACAGTTATACATTAATGCAGGCCATTTTTAATACAGTGTAAGTTTAGGGTGAATGGCCAGAGAGTTGTAATAGACCTTTGTATGCCAGATGCTTTATGAATAACACAGAGTTGTGGGATTTTCTTTTGAAGAATTGCTGCTGCCACCAAGCATCTTGGGTAATTAAAACTGAATGTCTACAGCAGTGTTCACGTTGGATGAGATGGCTCTTAGCAGAGGTACACCATTCTGTAGCTGTTTTCAGCTGTTCTTTTTTCCTCTTTCAATATTTTACACTTTTTTGGGTTATTCCTTTTTATATTCTTTAAAATTCTAGGCAATCATTTTGTAATAATCGAATACATTTATGCAAATCAGTTGAGCATTCATAAAGACAAAAGACAACATTTTCTTCCATAGTAAGATAAAATGGATGCTTGTTATTGTAGACCTTGCCTCTTTAAGTTGTAATTGCCTAAGTAACTTCACAATGTGACAGGGAACAGTTGGGGAGCCAACCGAGCAACCCCAATGTATTCGTGAACATAAATAAACAAGTGCGCAATGGCACTGAATAAATGTGAAAAAAACAAAAATGCCATCTCAGGCTTCCACTTAATGCCTCTTAAGGCAATCTCTTTAATTTGTCTCGGTATAAGAGCAGTAATCAGTAAATGGGACCTCCATACTCATGGGTTCGAATCCAAGAAATGACGCCTCCTTCCATGGTCGCTTGACTTTTATAGTGCCGGGAGCAAAAGGGGCGGAGTCTTCCTTGTATATGTCATATGTCCTCACCTGGTGCCTGTGGGAGGAAGAGACGGAACAATTAGCAACAGTGCCACCTCGTGTCCCAAAATGGTATTACCTACTTGCTGTGTGCTCTGAAGATGACACTCAGGCACCTACACATGTAACATCAGGGAGCCTATAGTCAAAAATACATTAGCAGCACAGAGTTTAGATATATGAATTATTTTAAAAAACTTAATTTCAAGTAGTAAGTTAATATGAAACAGACGAGTAGCTCAGACAGGAGGAGAATGCTTCACATGGGTTAGTTGAGTCCTTCAGGGATCTGTTACAAGACCGGTACTTTTTAGAAGTATTTCTTATAATTTACAATGCGCTAACATTTTTACTTAAGAAAAGTCAAACAAGGTAACAGCTTTATATTTGCAAAAAGTATGGAAAATGGAAATAATGTTGTTTGCGTTAGTCAGTAATTGTAATTTTTAAATGCAATACACTCTGATCTTTCCGATATTTTACCATTTTCCTTTGTTTAACTGTTTATTTTTATGCAAGACTAAGTATGTGTATTTCATTTTGAGGGAATGAATATAAATAGAATATTTGAACTTTTAAACGGGTGGAAAAGCCCCTTGGCCAAGAGGATAGCCTGGCCAGTGACCAAAATCCCTGGAATTACTCCAGCTACAATGTCCAATGGGCTGTTTCTGCTAATGGAAATGGAGTGCAAACAGATGTGGAGACATTTTCATCAGGTTTCAATATCTGATGTTTACTGTTTTTGCAGATTTCCCTTTTCACAGCACTTCATTATGGAGGATGCACACTTTTTATAAAGCAGCAGGTTGATGTGCTTAGGTGTTAATGACTCTGAATAGAGAGATCATCTGTGCCGCTGCCTACTGTTATTGTCACTTTTTAAAAGACACTAGAAACTCATTGGGGAGTAATTACTTGTAAACAAAGTGAATTATTAAAATGAATACGTATAGTACTGTTAAGTAGTAAACAACATCAAAGCAACGGTGTCTTTCATAACTTTTTTTATATGCAGAAGCTGAGCAGAAACAAACTAACTAAATACACAGACAAAACGGCTTAAAGTCCAGAGCTGTCTGCTGACAATCACAGTGCTAACTAAAGGCAGAGTTTCATCATTTCTGGTCCAAAATAAACTCAGTGGGATTTTTCTGCATTTCTTTTGCATTTTGTATTTTTTTAATGTGTGTTCTGTTTTCTAGTGCTTATGAAGTGATCAAACTCAAGGGATACACTTCCTGGGCAATTGGACTTAGTGTTTCCAGCCTGACGCAGTCAATTCTTAAAAACCTCCGAACTGTCAACCCTGTCTCAACTCTGGTCAAGGTGAGTCATGGAGAAGCAGATGAATGGACAACTGATTCTTTATTTTGTATTCTTATTTAAAGAAGTGAAGCAAGACCCTTTCAGTTGACTTTTTTACTCTTCTTACTGCAAGTAGTATCTGTTCATACACAATCAGAAAATGGAATTTGAAACACTGTTGCATATTCTGAATTTCAACAAATGTGGCACAAAGGTTGACCTCCAACTGGCAAAGACTAGAGCAGGTAGTGATGAGTGAAACAAGAAAGTTTTGATTTGCATAGGTTTGGAGAACTGACACAAATTTTTTTATCACCAGTGTTAATGATTTTTTGGGATGTTAAACAACAAATATTGTTTCCTAGAACCTCGTTGACTCTCCTGTGTTTACTTGTGTTCTTCTATAATGTACGTAATGTATTGCACATCATTAAAATCAATTCTATTTATGCCTCTCGTTGGCATCCCCGTGGAGGAGTACAGCACACACCTTTTAAAAATGTGACATGCTGCTTATTTTCAACACAAAGACAGACCAAAGCATCCTGTTGTGCTCCTTACTGTATTTTCTCAAAAGAAAAACCTCCTTACATGTTTTTTGATTCCAGCAGAAAAGTTGAGGATATGCACTCTCCTGTTACTGTGGAGCTACAAGACTTTTTGCCACATGTTTGAGGCGTTTTTAGGATTGGAATTCTTAATACCATAATCAGCAAAGAGAAAATCATATTGCTGGAGTATGTCTGGCCAGTCAACAAAATGTCTACATGTGACAGAAAATGTGTCTGGTGATTTTATTTTACTTCTTCTTCTCTTTCGGCTGCTCCTGTTAGGGGATGCCACAGTGGCTCATCTTCTTCCATATCTTCCTGTCCTCTGCATCTTGTTCTGTTACACCCATCACCTGCATGTCCTCTCTCACCACATCCATAAACCTTCAATTAGGCCTTCCTCTTTTCCTCTTACCTGGCAGCTCTATCCTTCACATTCTTCTCCCAATATACTCAGCATCTCTCCTCTGCACATGTCCAAACCAACACCATCTCGCTTCTCTGACTTTGTCTCCCAACTTTCCAATCTGAGCTGACCCTCTAATGTACTCATTTCTAATCCTGTCCTTCCTCGTCACACCCAATGCAAATCTTACCATCTTTAACTCTGCTACCTCCAGCTCTGTCTCCTGCTTTCTGGTCAGTGCCACCATCTCCAACCCATATAACATAGCTGGTCTCACTACCGTCCTGTAGACCTTCCCTTTCACTCTTGCTGATATCCGTCTGTC
Source organism: Erpetoichthys calabaricus (assembly GCF_900747795.2). Classification (NCBI taxonomy): domain Eukaryota; kingdom Metazoa; phylum Chordata; class Cladistia; order Polypteriformes; family Polypteridae; genus Erpetoichthys; species Erpetoichthys calabaricus. The sequence continues at coordinate 64,688,785 of NC_041395.2, forward strand.
ACAAATCACTCCTAACACTCTTCTCCGCCCATTCCACCCTACCTGCACTCTCTTTTTCACCTCTCTGCCACAATCCCCATTTCTCTGTACTGTTGATCCCAAGTATTTAAACTCATCCACCTTTGCCAACTCTACTCCCGCCATCCTCACCATTCCACTGACCTCCCTCTCATTTGCACACATGGATTCTGTCTTGTTCCTACTGACCTTCATTCCTCTCCTCTCCAGAGCATATCTCCACCTCTCCAGGGTCTCCTCAACCTGCTCCCTACTATCACTACCAATACTACCAGTGATTTTATTTTACTACAGTTCTTTATTTAAGTACTAAATAACACAAAGAAATATGCAAAATTTGCACATATAAATGCTTCCAGACAGAACTAAACACCACTTTGTGTCAATTGCAACTTGTTTCACAAAATTTTTTGCAAAATGAAACACTGAGTTTCATTCTGAATTTAATTTTGCCTGAATTGTTATACTCATCACTATAGGCAGGCATTGTTACTGTCTTCACCATCATGGTGGTTGTGTGTTCATTGGCAGTGAACCTTAAGGTCAAGTCAGTAAAGAAATGAAGAACAGCTCCGGGATGCAGGATTCAACAGTTGTCAGTGAGAGCATTGATGGATGGTCAAACAATAACAACAAGGTCAATTCTGTAAGAGAGATTAATTTTCAAAGATTTGCTAGAGCTTACTAAAGGGGTCAGGGTAGAGTTGAAGATACAGAAGTTCTAAGATACTAAGAGCAGTTTCAAGATACAGCATAGACCTTCCCTATCTAATATTATCTTCAGCTGTTCACCACCAATCATTGAGTGTTACAAACCTTTAAACACTGGACACTCTTGAAGGTTGGTGCCTTAAAAAATAATGACAGTCTGAGAACACACTTGAGAGAGGGAGAGCTGCTGAAGAGATATTCTGACAGATGTGAATACAGAGGAACAAGAAGGAAGGAACACAGGACAAGAGATGGCAAATATTTAAAAATCATTCTATTACGGGTCTTCAAGAGGTAGCATGGCTAGTGAATTAATAATACAAGACGGACAAAGCTAACACTAACAACAAACTGTGAACTGAACTTAGGGGTTTATATTCACTCAGCTTTCAAAGGCTAATCTATATACGGTATATAAAAGTCAATGTATGTGTGTGTGTATGTATGTATGTTCCAGCATCACTTCATGAAACTTGGTACACATGTTTCTCATTGGTCGACTAAAAATACTGTAGGGTGAAATCAACCCTAACCCACCCCCTATGCCATTATCCATGTTATCATCCAGTTGACTCTCAGAACGACCACCAGAGGGCAAACTGGAGGTGACTGCCAGCCTTCTAGATAGATAGATAGATAGATAGATAGATAGATAGATAGATAGATAGATAGATAGATAGATAGATAGATAGATAGATAGATAGATAGATAGATAGATAGATAGATAGATACTTTATTAATCCCAGGGGGAAATTCACATACTCCAGCAGCAAAAATATTAAATTAAAGAATAATAAAAAATGCAGGTAAAAAACAGACAATAACTTGAATAATGTTCAACGTTTACCCCCTCTGGTGGAATTGAAGAGTCGCATAGTTTGGGGGAGGAATGATCTTCTCAGTCTGTCAGTGGAGCAGGACAGTGACAGCAGTCTGTCGCTGAAACTGCTCCTCTGTCTGGAGATGACACTGTTTAATGGATGTAGTGGATTCTCCATAATTGATAGGAGCCTGCTGAGTGCCCGTTGCTCTGCTACGGATGTCAAACCGTCCAGCTCTATGCCAACAATAGAGCCTGCCTTCCTCACCAGTTTGTCCAGGCGTGAGGCATCCTTCTTTTTAATGCTGCCTCCCCAGCACACCACTGCGTAGAAGAGGGCACTCGCCACAACCATCTGATAGAACATCTGCAGCATCTTACTGCAGATGTTGAAGGATGCCAGTCTTCTAAGGAAGTACAGGCGGCTCTGTCCTTTCTTTATGTTTGAGCACCACAGCGCCCTGTTGCTTTTGAAATGAAATTGGCCGGTTTCCGAGTGTCAACTGGATGATAACATACATACAAGACCGCAAGACAAGCACATTAGAGTGTCTTCATTATTTGTTAATTTATTTTTATTTTTAAAGTTCTGTTTTTTTTTTTAAATTAAACAATAAAAAAACAACTTTATTTTCCTCCCGAGCAACGCCAGATATTTCAGCTAGTATAAAGTAAAATACAAATCATGGGATATTACGTCTAAACTTTATAGTGTACTCAACAGAATGTATAAATGTCAAGAAATGTGCATTCCTGAAGTAGAGGACTTGCCCTATGATGTGACTTTAACCTGTTTATCCTAGAATGTATAACCTGTTCACAACTACCAAAAGCATTGATAAAATTTAAATTAATTCAGTAAAATACTTTCTACTAAATAGTGATTAACATAAAAGAGGACATCAGTGGATATTAAAGGGCAGTGCTTTTTAAAAATTGATGAAACATGTACTCTTAGGAAAGTTAACAAGCTCTGGGACTGAATAGTGTCTTCACCTTTGAACAATGTGTTATACTGTAATGTAAAACTGAACGGTTTCTTATGTTCAGGAGGTGTGGTAGTTAAATGAGGGCTCGGGCCCTGTATATGTCAATGTTAATTTGGTCCACATTGTTTTTGTCATTTTCATTCTCTAACACATCTTAAGTGTGCTTCGACTCATTGCCAATCACCAGTAAACTCAGTACTCTCAGTACTCAGTTCTTGAGTCATATTCTAGTTTCTTGCAGTTACTATTTGGTTCTACTGTTGGATCTTGTTCATGCCTAGATATTGTTAGGATTTGATGGCATGCTTCATTTTGTACTGTGTTATTTTTAACCTTACACATTTATTTAAAGGAACAGAAATGTCAACACAAACCCTCTGCCCTGTTACAAATGCAATATCCACACTCAACAATAATTACAAGACCAGTATAACAGGAAAAACAGATGAAACATAATGGTGTGTAACTGGTTTTGTGCAATAAGCAGCACACACATACAATGCAAAAGCATGATGTAACGTTCACAAACCTGTCTAATACAATTCAGTGTCATGGAGGGCTGGAGTCCACCCCAGCACCAATGTGCACAAGGCAGAAAACAGCCCTGGAAACATTTCTGGGCCTAGTCATAGTCACACGGAGGCCTACTTAGAATTGCCAATTCACTTAACACACGTGTTTTTGGGGACTTATGTATGACATTTTACGACAAACTCTCTATTTACGTATAATCCTGATGATTTTTTATTGAATTCAGAAAATAAGGGGACAATAACAAATTTTCTGGAAGGGCTTTTCCATAGAGAAATTAGAAAGAGAACACCACCACTCCAAGGCACACACCCCACCCCAGAACTATATAAAGAGGGTGGAGTAAAGTCTGAATTTATAACACATCCAGGTCACTAAAAAATTTGTATTATGTTATGACTAATTTTCCCAAATGCCAACAACTCGATCAATGGAAATATTCACATATCAATTCACATGATGTTAAAATGTTAATTTGAGACTAATCTGATCAGGAGTTAGCAGTGGGGCATTTTCATGTTTTACCCAAAGCAATCTTCAGGGGTTGGTAGTATAATTTAGAAAAACTCATCCTCTCCCAGAGCATAGACAACCCAAGACCATTGGTCACACCATCTCTGGAGTGATGTAATTGGCAAATTGCTTTGATTCCTTTTATTATTAGAACTCTGGGGCAAAAGCAGCAAACTAGTCGGACACTTTTAGAGGCAAAGACACAACAATGATGGATGCGAGTGAATTTGAATATGCTGTGACGGTGATGAAAAGGCTTATTCTGTCCTGCTGAAGTCCTTTTAAACCATGTGATGACATGATATGTCCAGTTTAGTCTCAGTGCTCTGCATGGCCTCAGTTGCAGTGAAATAAGAGAGTTCTCTAAAGAGAAAGCCAAATCTTCTGATGAACACAGGTAATGATTACAAACCACAACACAGATTATTTAAGTCAATTTGACTATATGGCGTTACTATAACATTTAGCTTATATTTTATTATGCTCTCACCTTCTTTTTATTGCTCATACAGGTTAACAATCTTTGAACATCCCACAATGCATCTTTGACCTTCACCCACCCACCTCATTTTTGTGAATCCTTCTTTTAATAACTAATCTGCTCCACTGGCGCAAGGCCTTCCCACTCATTTAAGCTTAGATACTTTACTGAAGAGTAAGAATGAAAGCTCAAGAGAGAGCAAAGACCCATCACAAAACAGAGTCTGATCACCAGGTCCTCACACTATTTTGCAATTTCTCATATCATTGGCCAAATCTTTGTCAGGTCTAATTGTGGACATTGAAAGACAGAGTGATACTTGCACAAAACAATCCTGGGAAATTCTTACTAGCACAGGTGAGATTTGGTCCAAGTACTCAGTTGTTGCTGCTGCCTTTGGTTGTTAAATAAGAAATTGATCAGAATCGCTACAGTGCAGTGACTTTGAACGTCTGGGTCTGCCTGCCTCCACTGGCCTACCAGCCATGGCACATTTGTGCAGAATTTTTCACAAGTTGTTCCTAATAATATTTTGATATTTGCAGCAAATTCGGTAGGCTGCTTGTAGACTCCATGGTTAGTATATGGGAACCAAACTGATACTCCACAAACACATGTTGCCTAACAGCAACCTTGATGTTGAAGGACCACTAAATAGTGCATATTTCATTAATTTATTTAATTCTGCTTCCTTTATTTTCTTTTTTTTTTTAAAGATATGTTGCAGAAGCAATTTCATGTAGTGCATGTTTGCTCACTTTACTGGCGGCAAAGTGCAAGAAAATAATTATTCTGTCTTGTGAACTACCTAAAATTAGTAGAGGTTTATAAGCATGTACTATTTGTTATGCTCAAGTTTTATAAAACACTGGCGAGGCCTCATCTGGAGTACTGTGTGCAGTTTTGATCTCCAGGCTACAAAAACGACATAACAGCACTAGAAATGGTGCAGAGAAGAGCAACTAGGCTGATTCCAGGGCTACAGGAGTTGAATTATGAGGAACGATTAAAAGCAAAAGAAGATTAAGAGGAGACATGATTGAACCATTTAAAATTATGAAGTTTTGGAAACTTATTAATGGTAAACATTAGATAGTTTTTCTTTATACAGAGAACACATGGAGTAAGCTGTCATGTAGGACTTGAGGGAGTTTCAAAACTTGACTTGATGATGTTTTAAAAGAATTGAGTGGATTGGACTGGCAAGCCTTGTTGGGCTGAATGGCCTGCTCTCATCTAAATTGTCCTAATGTTCTAGTACCTTTGTAATTTCACAGGATATGCATGGCATCACCGAGAATGTGTTTCTAAGCCTTCCCTGCATCTTGGGGTCACCTGGAGTCTGCGGTGTTCTTCGGCAGCCTTTACAACAGAGGGAGAGCGAACAGCTGAGGAAGAGTGCTGCAACTCTTTGGAGCATTCAGAAGGACCTGAAGCTGTGACCGAAGAAGGTGACACGAAGATTGAACCACTTGACATTTTAGTCTTTTGGACTTGCTGAAGTTAGAAACTAAATATAATATAATCTGTTAGGAATCCTGGGATTTTAAAAAAAATGGCTTACCTAATGGCAACTATTGCTCACTATAACTAAAGAGTCGAGAAAGCAGTGTCTGGTAACCAGTAATGAAGCTGTTTTGTTAAATATTTGAAACTTTAAAGGAACCATTTTAAAGCTTTCATTCTTAACTGTGTTGTTGTTACATACCGCTTTGGTAGACAATAAAGTTTGTTGTAACATGGGATCTGCCTTTGTTCTTCTTTGCTTCCTGACACTTGTGCTGCCAGTGCCAGGATACACAAATGTCATAAGCAACCCTGGTCAAAAGAGTCAAGTCCATCGCTGTGTGGGTACAGCAACATGTCTGTTACTTGACAAGAAATATACCAATTAGCAACTGTAAGATGCTAGAGGTCACTGTTGCCCATTTTAACCCAACAGACAGACACACTGAACACAGGGTAAAATCACCAAGAAGGTATTTAATTATTTTTTACTTGTAGTAGTGCCAAAAGCACCTCCGCCACCATAAACAGGCAATACAATACTAATAATACAATAAATTGACACAAATCTCTTCTCCACACCTCCCAGCAAGCTCTGTCCTCTACCTCTTGCTGGGTCTCCAGCAGTCCTTTATATATTCCTTGACCCGGAAGTGCTTCTCCTCTTCCGTTCACGTGACTTGCCACCACTTCTGGGTCAGATGGAGAACTTGCTTTTTTCTTCGGCCCAGAAGTACTTTGGGCTTCCGTTCCTGTGACTCAATAGTACTTCCGGGCTATGGAAAAGATACAAGTCTCCAGGTCCCCCGGCAGTGTCTCCTGGTGGCTCCCATGGTATCCAGCAGATATCCCATGGTGCCCTGTGGGAATCTGGGGTAACGCTATGCTGCAGGGAACTCACCATCTGCTGTCTTGGGGAGGCAGTGTCCCACAGTTGCTGCCTTCCCCCCTCTTCTTTGGGCATCCCGGCTGGGTCTGCCACACAACTTAAAACATACCGTACATCTCTGACCTCCTGTGCTCCTGTTGGACACACAAAAGAGCTTCTAAGCTAGCTACGGCATCCATCCATTAATTTAAGAGGCTGATATCACTGTTAATGGCAGCAGAGGTGAGTCTTTACATCTCTTCCAACAAGCTTTCGCTGAGTAGCATTCACTCTTAAATGCTCTTGCTGAGCCAAGACACACCGAAACCACATCCTGACTCAAATCTCAACCCCTTCTGCATGTCTTTGAGATGTGGAGTAGAAAGGGAACTAGAAAAAAAGACGACAGAGTGGAGAACATGTTAACCCCTGTGCCAACTTGTCACCTTAGCCTCAAAGCATATCTGCTAAATAAAGTTAACCCAGTCAAAATGAAAACTCCTTACTGATGAAGGAAACTGGTACCTTAGATAACTAATACGGTGTGTTTATTTATTGTTCTGAACTTATCACAATACAATATATGAAAAAAAAACACAAAAAATAACAGTTAATTAAAAAAAATAAATATAAAGTCAATCATAGAGCTGAAGTGCAGTGCAGGAGAAAGGCAATTGTAATTATGACAATCAAACTTTTGTTCAATTATTGTATAAAGAACAAAAACATCTATGAGAATCTTCTCCCATCCATTTATTCTTGGATCCTGCAGACTTCAAATGGGCTTCTTTTGAAAAACACCCCAAGACCTCAAATCCCATTACTGCCAGAAGAGACCCTACTCCATTGGGCCTTTGAGCAAGCCCCTCCACCTGAAAATTGCTCCAGGGGTGCTATACAATGGCCTCTGAACTCTGACACTAAAGGTCATGCAAAAAAGACAATTTCCTTTCAGGATTTAATATAGTACAGGGTGGCCCATATTTATGTACAGGAGCAGACTGGGTCTCAAAACCGGCCCGGGCATCCTTCAACGAGTGAGGTGCTGTAATCCTATGATATGGATTCTATCTAAACTTAATCTGTACACTGTTGTTTAGACACAACTTAAAGTCTGATGACATGCTTAGAAATAAAATTTAATGAAAAATAAAAATTTAGTAACACGGCTTACACGTTATTAGAGTGCATATCAAATCTTATTGCAAGGTAAGTGATTACAGCTATGCAACAATTATTTTCAACTCGATAATCAAACTGCTCACTTACAATGAAATAAATGATAACCGAGGTCATAATGAAAACCTCACATAATTGAAATGTTCCATTAACTTAACGATAAATTATAATTTTTCCATCCTAATATGAAAAATTCCTATCCTGTGCTTTATAACTTTATTTCATCCTACTAATAATCGCAGCTGAAAACCACTAATCGCTCACGCCGAGGACCAGAGTACAATAAAATGCATAATACATAATGCATAGTCTAAACTAATTATTAGTACCAAAGAATTTGAATACTAGATATGAGATAAAATAAATTGCAATTATGTATATGCTAACCGGAATGCAGTGGTATCGAAACAGAAATCGGCAAATGGCAGTTTTGACCAAGTTTTTTGCTGCAACGCTGTGTACTGACAACTAAAACAACTAGATGACGTAATACGGTATATTATATAGGACTATATAAATAGCAGTACCGGACAGATAATGTTTAGTAGTTTAGAAAATTAATTTTAATGTCAAACAGTAACCAATACATAAAATGTATTGCATGAAACCGCCGGCCCATGACCAGACCAGAGTCCACAGCCCACCGGGCATTGCCCAAATGCCCTAATGGCCAGTCCGTCCCATTTATGTATATGATTAAAAAGATGTTATTGTCAGGAAACTACCAATGTTAATGTCAAGTAACATAATGGAACAGGAACATTAAGAACCTTAACTGTTTTTTCATTCCCTGTTCTCCATGGCGCGGTCCACCAATGCACCATCCAGATCAATACATGCCTGAAGACAAAGAGTAATGTTGGCACATCTGTACTGGTATCCTCTGAAATTCTCTTGTGATAGCTGCACGTAGCTCAGCTACATTGTGGATGCGATGTTGATACACCTTGTCATTGTCACTCCCATTCTCAGGCTAGACAGTGATTCCATTTTTGATACTCTTCGCACAGTAGTTTAAATGCTACAGCCTGTGAAACGTCACATACATAAATATGGGCCACCTTGTATTTTAAACCCAAATGAAACCATTGATTGCATTGAATCTGCAATATTATTTTGCATCACTAGATGGCAGCATTGCCTAGCTCTTTCTTTAAATGCCTTAATTTCCATTGTAGTGGTAGGATGTTGTACCATATTAGCCATTATAGATGCAATGAGAAGTCAAGCAAAATGACACCTTTTATTGGCTAACTGAACAGATTAAAATATACAAGCCTTTGAGGCAACTCAGGCCCCTTTATCTGGAAGTTTTTGTACATCAATTTCCACTGAAAACATAAGATATTCTGAGACCCATGACTGAGGCTATCTATATAGCATTAGGCAGAAGGCAGGAACTAAACCCTGTTTAGGGGTCTAACCCATCGTGGCACCCTACCCACACATCTTTGGAAATAAGAGAGTAAATGAGAGTACTCAGAAAAAAAACACATACAAACGCAGGGAGAATGTTAAAACTCCACACAATGATGGGGCAGGATTTGAACCAAGGACACTGGGGCAGTGCTAACCACTGTTCCTTCAGGGCCACCTTCCTCTGAAAATATAACTTCTGTGAGCGAAACTGAAAATTCAAAAATCAACTTTTGGTTGAGACACCATATGCCATATTGAAGAGGTTGGTCAGCACTCGCACTGGTCACTTCACTCTGCATTCGCCAATGTTTTGTTCTAAAGACACAGTTTTCCATTCACCTCACCTCTTTATTTAAGGGGCTATCAGGGCCTAAGTCAACAGTAGTGAGCTTTTTTAATTACTCTCTTTTTAACAAATATCCCTTTACTTCATCATCATTTTGTGTTGCCAAAATTATCACCTAATACTTTATGCCTGCTGGTGAAATCCAATCCATTCACTGTGTAGGTTCTTCCTAAGGGTTTTGGTTCTCTTCCCACACCCTAGAGATGTCCACATTAGGTCAGCTGACCACTCTAAGCTGGCCCAGTGGATGAGTAAGGACTGGCGTCACGTCTGGAGTTTCGCCTTGCGTTGTACCCAATGCTACTGCTTGAGTCACCCAGAAATGGATTCAGAATATTTGATAATGAATGGATGAACAGATAATAAGTTCAAGATAATAATCACACATGGTGTTCTGAGATGGCCTCAAATCACAACACTAGTCAGTTATCTCCGGTGTGCTCTGCAGTTTTGACTGTAGCACCAAGTTATGACTTTCTACTGTAACTTACTGTATAATTGATATATGTATAGCATGGCCACGATTGTGTTAATTAGAACAATAGACAATCTAGACGAGAACAGGCCATTCAGCCCAACAAAGCTCCTATCCCCACTCCTATCCACTTAATTCTTCTAAAAAGTCAAGTTTTGAAAGTCCCTAAAGTCTTACTGTCTATCACACTGCTCTCTGTGTAAAAAAGTCCTAATTTTTATGTGAAATTTACCCATAACAAGTTTCCAACTGTGTTACTTAATTAATTCATTTTATTAGAATCAAACAACAGTCCATACAAGCAAGTCAAGTTTAACAAAACTACTGTAGGTTTGAAACGATTTGTTTCTTAATGAACTCATTTTAAAGTAACAGTCCCGATCCACTGTACTATACTTCAATCATGTCTTCTTATGTCTCTCTTCTTTTGCTTACACTGTTTGTTAATGAAATAAAACAGCTACAGAGTCACATTTGTCACTTGGGCCACCAGCCTCTCACGTTGTCCTCATCCACATCCCTTCATTTACTCCTACACCAGAACCAGAACATCTAAAGCCCCCTAACAAATAAACCAAATAAATAAAAATGATGCCTGTAATGAGAATCATTTAGGCAGTGCTAAAACAGATCTTGAACCCCTTGACCAACCCTATGAAAGAGGGTTTTTCAGTGACTCATTTCAAATTTGTAATTCACAGCTTGTCACTTAATCAGTCAGAAAAGTGATCTCACTCTTAATCAATAAATCAGTCATTTCACAGAGTACATTTCCCTATAGACATTTTGTCAGGCCACCTGCAATATTATAGTTGGGAATTTAATTTTTAAAATGGGGGAAACGTGATGGCACAGTGGTTAGCACTGTTGACTTACATCTCCAGAGTCCTAGCCATTCACTTTCAAAGTGGGGTTAGCATGTTCTCCTTGTGTTTTTTTGGCTCCCACCATTCTTAAACACACACGTCAGACTAACTGACTATCCTGATTTGACTCTGGGTGTGCTTGTGTGCCCTCCAAGGTTGGCTCCTGCCTTTAGCCCGATGTACTTGGGATAGGCTCTGCACCTGTGACTTGTACTAATGGGTTTATTAAATGGATAGATGGCTACCAGAAAAATTGTTCTCCTTGGCCTGTCTCTGATGGCAGAAGTAAGCTGGCTTTCTGGGTAAGATAAAATATCAGTGTGTTGATTTGTGCTTAGCTTTGTGAGTTAAAGGGTTAACAGCTGAGTGAGTGCCATCCAGCACCTTTACACATTGCCGGTCAGATGATTTCCTTCTTTTAAATTATGCATTCCAAAAATATTTGGTTCTTAGGTGTGAAATTCAATTTTAAATTGTAAAGCCATTTAGAAGTTGTGTCCCAGTGTGGTCTCACCGGTTCAGCTTGCTGCAGCCTCTTACATGTCTTTATAAATAATCTTTATTGTTATATAGTGCCTTTCTATTATGAACAACACCCCACAAAACAGAAAACATATTTGATATCCAATTTCATATTGATCATGTCCTGCTTTCACACACAAGCAGTGATGGCAGTGATGGATCCTGATAGCTCAGGATGGTTTTGAAATGAAAGTCAAGATAAACTGATCAGCCACAACATTAAAAATACAGACATTTAATAACATTGATCTTTTTACATTGGCACCTGTCAAAGGGTATATATCCTATATTACACAGCAAGTGCACTGTTGGTTCTTGAAGGTGATGTGTTGGAAGCAACAAAAATGGGCAAACATAAGGATATGAGCAACTTTGACAAGGTTTAAACTGTGATGGCTAGATAAGTGGGTCAGAGCATTTCCAAAATGGCAGGTCCTGTTGGATTGTTACGCAGTGTTTAGTACCTTCAAAAAGTGGTCCAAAGAAGAACAACCAGTGAAACGGCAACAGGGTCATGGGTGGCCAAGGCAAATTGATGCATTTAGGAAGCGAAGGCTAGCCTGTCTGGTCTGGTCCCACAGAAGAGCTCCTGTAGCATAAATTGCTCAAAAACTTAATTCTGGCCATGTAAGAAAAGTTTCAGAACACACAGTGGATCACTGCTTGCTTCATATGGGGCTGCGTAACTGCAGACCGGTCAGACTGCCCATGAAAGCCCCTGCCCACCACTGAAAGCACCTACAAGTGGCATGTGAGCATCAGAATTGGACCATGAGGTAATGGAAGAAGGTAGTCTGGTCTAATGAATCACGTGTTCTTTTGAAGCTTGTGGACGGTGATTGGGTGTGCGTCATTTACCTATAGAAGAGAGGGCAGCAGAATGCACTATGGGAAGAAGGAAAACCAGCAAAGGCAGTGTGATGCTTTAGGCAATATTCTGCTTTGGAACCTTGGGTTCTGATATTCATGAGGATTGCTTTGACACGTACCACCTACCTAAAGATTGTTGCAGATCACGTACACCTCTTCATTTAAATGGTATTCCCTGATGACCGTGGCCTCTTTCAGTAGGATAATGCACCCTGTCATATGCAAAAATTATTCAGGAATAGGAAAATGACAAAGAGTTCAAGGTGTTGACTTGGCCTCCAAATTTCCCAGCCTTCAATCCAATCAAATATCTATGGGAAGGCCGGATAGACAAGTCCAATCCATGAAGGCCCCACCTCACGACTTAGATTACTTTAAGGATTGGCAGCTAACGTTTTGGTGCCAGATACCACAGGATACCTTTGTCTTTTCTTTGAGGGGTCAAAACTGTTTTGGCTGCACGACGGTAATATTAGGCTGGTGGTTTTAATGTTGTGACTGATCAGTGAATAAACATGCTAGTTTAAAAAGAAACAGACAGTTATACTTATGTAGCACTGTTCTAGACACTCATAGCACTTTACATAGACAATGGAGACCCACTTCAACCACCACCAATATGCAGCATCCACCTGGATGATGCAGTGGCAGCCATTTTTGCACCAGTATGCTTACCACACATTAGCTATTAGGTGATGAAGGGTTGAGAGAGATAGTCAGTTAGAGACAGAAAATGATTAGAGTCCAGGATGGACAAGGCTGTGATCGACAAATTATAGCCAGGACATCATGGTACACCCTACTCTTTTTGAAGGAAGCTCAGGGATCTTTTATGACCACAGAGAGTCAGGTCTTTGGTCTTCTGTCTCTGATTTTATCAGTGATTTGTGAACTGTGATGACAAGATGGTTCTTGCCTTGTGTCAAGTGCTGTCGGTTCAGGCTCCTTATAAACCAATAATGAAAAACCAGGTTGAGAAAATGGACTGGTGGGTAAAGTTGTTTTTGGCCCTCTGTGTACAAAAACTGTCTTTTCATAATATGAGGAAACAAATTGTTTAAAATGAGTCCCCAACTGCAGAATCCAGCTGTTCTTCACAATGTGCACAGTCAAAAAACAATAAAGTAACAATATAAAAGCAATATGGTGTCACCAGTGTTAGCAACACACAGGATTGTGAGCCAGGCCCTGTCTAGTAAAGCCCCAGATCAACTTGTCCATTGAATGTGTTAGGTACATTCTGAGGTTTTCTGCCTCTGCGATGGGCACCCTTATGTGTCTAATATGAGAGCAGGGAAGATCCAGTCAGGAGCAGATGCCCATCAAAGTAGACGGTCCAACAGCAACACACGCACATGGGCACCCAGCTCAGGTACCAAGAGAAGGGTCTCTCAGCTAAACTTGTTCCTGTAATTCACAATGGCTGTTAACACAGCATATGGGGCTTTTGCATAGGTGGGGGAAGATGCTGAAATACAGAAAACTTGTTAAGATATTTGCCACACATGCACATCAGCTGGTCACCTTCTGGCCTCGACACCACTCTGGGACACATGGGGCCATTGTCACTAACAGTATCGTCGCTTTTTCCTTTTTCCACTCATAGCTCTGGGAAGATGACCAATGAGGGCAACTGACTCAGCCCTAGTATGTCCAAAGACTGTAGGACTGAGATGCACCCGGAAGATGGAGTCACATTTGGGAAAGAGCAGACTGTGGACAAAGTAACCAGACCGCTCTACAGAACAACCTCACCTTTGTTTCTAGGGCTAACAGCCTACCTATTGCTTTTTGTTCTTGTTTGTGCCATTGTGTGCCTGTTTATTTTGACTTGCTGCTACTAATATTAAAAGGGGCACCCTAGTTGTTACCCCCAACATTTCTTTTTGGACTTGTGCTTCCCCTCAGCTGATGACACATTATTGACAGGTATGTGTTACAGAAATACACCTGAACATAATTACATATATATAACGTATATACATACAGCAGTTATATATGTACATACTCTCAAACCTGCGAGTTAGGGTTGTGGCAGGCAGGAGGCTTTAATGGCAGCAATGCCAATATTAAAAAACCCAAACAGGTATGGGCAGGACATGCAAACTCTACACAGACAACAACTAGGGTGCTGGATACTGTAAGACAGCAGTGCTGCATAATTTACATACCTCACAGAAATCAGATCCACTAACTATTCATTATGCACATAAGTCATGTGCCTATCAGTTATTACCACGTCATTTCTATCTGTCCAGTGTTATTGTATGAGAAGCTACAAATTGTTTTTACAGGACTCATTTGTATTTTTAGAGTAGCTCCTTGTAGCAAAAATAAGAAGGAATGCTTACTTGATTAATTTTGTGTAGTGCCAACCTAAGCTGGCCACTTCAAAAACCCTAAAATTTGGGTAGTTATGGGCGTACCACTGATACCTTATTAATGTTTAAGGGTTTCCCTCATAATAGACTGAGAGCTGAATTTGCATATTATGAACTAAATAATCAGAAATATTTTGGAAAACCAGGAGCATTAATGATCTTTTATGTTCTATAGAAAATTAATTTCTTATGGTAAAGTGTGAGTAGAACAGCTATAAGTGTTAATATATGATGGACTGGTGTATGTTAAAATGACTGCAACTGTACTAAAAATGCAAATAAAGATTAATTTCTATCTATCTATCTATCTATCTATCTATCTATCTATCTATCTATCTATCTATCTATCTATCTATCTATCTATCTATCTATCTATCTATCTATCTAATCAGAGAAAATCTTTCTATTATATAAAAAAATCCTGGGACGAGATGAGACTTTTTCAGAGAGATAATTTCATGTCCTGCGAGATGAGACTTTGTGCCAAGAGATTTAACCATGCTCAGGGCAGGAAATAAAAGACAAAGAGTAGATGACAAAGAAGAATGTCGTAAAGAGGTTCAAAAATGTTGGCATGATACACATGCAGAGCAGGTTAGAGATAATCAAAGTACTAAAAAATCGAAAGTCTGAACAAAATGATATTAAAGATCACATTAGCGCAAACAAATGGAAATTATTAGTCAGTGAAATAACAGAACAGTGAAAAGAAATCAAATATATTGTTCGGATTTAAACTTTAAGTCGGAGACTTGTAGATCGTCTAATTCATGTTGCCATCAGGGAAAAGTAGTGTTTCTTCCCAATGAAGAGGCGTATCTGCGAGAATTAAAAGATTTGTTGTTTGGTGAAAGTGAAATCCACATACGCGAGCAGCAGAGACGTGAAGTGGCTGGTGCGTACCACAGGCCGGGGGGTTGGTGAGCGAAGCCCCCTACAATTTACTTAAAAACTGAACTCCAATACGCAATAATGTTCACATTTTCATCCCAGAAACAGTCTTGCAGATGACGTCCCCCAAATAGAAGCACATGTCAGCTACGACCCTCAGCAGCATCACAAACTAAAATGAGTTTTCAGTGCACAGTCAGCATCGCTAAATGGAGAACAGCGGCTAAATTAATTAAAAATAAAAGTGAAATCCAACTGCAACCTTAACCAGCTTCGATCTGCCACAGTTCCGAGACTGACATGACAAGATGATGTTCAGACCGCCAGTGAACCATTGATTGTGGCTACTGGAGATACGTTTTTCTTTTTCATCGTCTTTCCAATTGTAACGTTATTTCCGTCCAGGGTACTGAAGAGAATAACTTCAAATTCCGGTAAGTAGCTTTTTTGGTCCTTTTTTATTTTTAAATTTTATTTACTGTTATGACTGGTGCCAAGTCCAGGGTTTGGAAGCAAATTACTTTTAAAGCCAAACTGTGAAGAGTGCAGACCTTTGCGGACAATTCTAATCACAAATGCAAAAAGTGACAAATTTCAAAATGTGGCAGTTGGTCAGAACAAGCACACATTTATTGAGATGCAATGAAAAAATGGTAGCCATATTCCCACATTATGACCTGTACTGCTTGGATGGGTGGACAAATGGGTTAGAAATATGATGGATAGCATCAGGGCTTGAAATGGAAGCCAGTACTTGCCTGGTATCGTCTGTTTTTGTCGGATTCTTGGTCCTTCCTCGAGATGCGCATTTTACATAATTTCTTCTTTTTTTTTTAATTTTATTGATTTTATTGTCATCATTCCATACAAATAGATCAATATGTACAAAAAATAGGATTGAAAACAAATCAACCCCCACCCCTGAGAAAGAGAGCATGGCCATCGGAGTAAAACTTTAAGCTAGTAAAAATAAATAACTTGATTAGTTTAATAGGCAAATAAAGATAAATGGAGAAGAAAAAGAAATGGGAAGAGAATCTGCTTCCTCAGTGCTTTAAGAGCTTATTCTAAAATATTATTGATTAGATCCTGCCAGGTTTTGAAAAAGTTCTGCACAGATCATCTAACTGAGAATTAGATTTTTTCCAATTTCAAATAGTATAAAACATCAGTTTCCCACTGACTTAAAAGAGGAGAGTTAGGATTCTTGCAGTTTAGCAAAATAAGTCTGTGTGCCAATAGTGTAATGAAGGCAATCACAGTTTGTTTGTCCTTCTTCACTTTAAGCCCATCTGGAAGAACACCAAACACAGCTGTTAATGGGTTAGGAGGGATTGTGACACCAAGGCTGTCTGAAAGGCACTTAAAAATTTTTGTCCAGAATGATGTTAATTTGGTGCAGGCCCAAAACATGTGACCCAGTGAGGCTGGAACTTTATTGCAGCGTTGGCAGGTTGCATTTTGCCCTGGAAACATTTTGGACAGTTTTAAACGAGACAGATTGGTTCGATATATAATTTTGAGTTGAATAATTACAGTAATCCCTCGCTATATCGTGCTTTGACTTTCGCGGCTTCACTCTATAGCGGATTTTATATCTAAGCATATTTAAATATATATCGCGGATTTTTCGTTGGTTCATGGGTTTCAGTGGACAATGGGTTTTTTAATTTCTGGTACATGCTTCCTCAGTTGGTTTGCCCAGTTGATTTCATACAAGGGACCCTATTGGCAGATGGCTGAGAAGCTACCCAATCAGAGCATGTATTATGTATTAAATAAAACTCCTCAAATATATTGTGAGCACAGGGGCTGTTCGCACCCTAGAGGATATGGCCGCTCCTCAAAAAACGCTGAAAGATTACCTTCACATTGCTCCCTTCCTTGCTGGGATTGCTTGTCCTTGCTTTGTTGCGCGATATGCTTACCGCACAGTGCTTCACATACTTAAAAGCTCAAACAGCACTTATCGGTTTTTGATTGTTTGCTTTTCTCTCTCTCTCTCTGACATTCTCTGCTCCTGACGCGCAGTCCTTTGAAGAGGTAGATATGTTTGCATTCTTTTAATTGTGAGACAGAACTGTCATCTCTGTCTTGTCATGGAGTATGTTTAAACTTTTGAAAAAGAGACAAATGTTTGTTTGCAGTGTTTGAATAAAGTTCTTGTCTCTCTACAACCACCTGTGTTTCTGTGCAAATCTGTGACCCAAGCGTGACAATATAAAAATAACCATCTATCTATCTATCTATCTATCTATCTATCTATCTATCTATCTATCTATCTATCTATCTATCTATCTATCTATCTATCTATCTATCTATCTATCTATCTATCTATCTATCTATCTATCTAATTGTAAGCTTTGTGCATATGGAGCTCGAGTGAATTCTCTGCATTGCTACCTTCCACTCCTTTTCTGATATGTTGAGTGAGAGATCCTTTTCCCATTGTCCTCTTGGATCTTTGAAAGGGATGGACCGTAAAATAATTTTATATATTGCAGAAATGCTGTCTGAGTCCTCGAAACTGAGCAATATTTTTTCCAGCATAGAGGAAGGTGGAAGATGAGGAAAATCGGGCAGGTTCTGTTTAACAAAGTTTCTAATTTGAAGATAGTGAAAGAAATGTGTTGCTGGAAAATTAAATTTGGAATGTAATTGTTCATAGGATGCAAAGATGCTGTCTATATAAAGATCTGTTTTCCAGATATTGAAAACTGCATATGTTTGTGAGGGTGGAAAAAGTTGGTTCTCATGCAGAGGTGCCACAGATAAAAGATTCTCCATCTTAAAATGCTTTCTACATTGGTTCCATATTCTGAGTGAGTGAAGCACAATTGAGTTATTAGTATATTGGCGATAACTTGCATTTATTGGGGCACAAAGTAGGGAATATAAAGAAGTACTGCAGGATTTTATTTCTATTGTGGACCAAGCCTGTGTATGTTCATATATTTGTGTCCAGGTTTTTATAGCTTGTATGTTTGCTGCCCAGTAATAAAACTGAAAGTTAGGTAGAGCCATGCCACCTTCTGCCTTAGGTCTTTGTAGGGTCGCTCTTTGAATACGTGGATGTTTTAAGTTCCAAATAAATAAGGTTATGGTTGAATCTAATTGCTTAAAAATTATTTATTGATGTATATTGGAATGTTTTGAAATAAAAAGAGAAGCTTAGGAAGGATATTCATCTTAATAAAGTTAATTCTTCCAGCTAGAGTGAGATGAAGGGGTGACCATCTATACAAGTCTTGCTTAATTTTTTCCATACAGATGGCGAAATTTTGTTGATAAAGAGCTTTGTGTTTACTTGTGATCTGCAATGATAAAAGGGAAGATGTCCAATCTAATATTGTATGCTTGAGAATTCACTGGAAAGAGCACACTTTTATTCAAATTAATTCTGTGACCAGAGATCTTTTGAAATTCTGTAAGTGCTGTTAAGACTGTAAACACAGTATTTTGTGGGTCTGATATATACAGTACCATATCATCTGCATATAGAGAAATTTTCTGTTCAGTTCCTTCTCTGATAATCCCCTTTATCTGATAAGCATTTCGACAGTGAACTGCCAGTGGTTCAATGGCGATTGCGAATAGCAGTGGTGACAACGGGCATCCTTGTCTGGTAGCACGTTCTAGTTTAAAGTAGTCTGAACAAATGTTGTTAATACAAACTGAAGCTTCTGGATTGGTATACAGTAGTTCAATCCATTCACAAATGTTCAGGCCAAACCCAAATTTCTCTAATGTAGTGAAAAGGTAGTTCCGTTCAATCATATCAAATGCTTTTTCTGCATCCAACTATAATAATATCTCTGGGGTGTTTGACTTTGCAGGTGAATATATTACATTAAACAGGCGTCGAAGATTGGAAGCTAAGTATCGGCCTTTAATAAATCCAGTTTGATCTTGTGATATTACTGAAGGCAACACTTTCTCCATCCTTCTAGCTAGGACTTTGGAGAGTATCTTAACATCATTATTCAGAAGTGAAATTGGTCTGTATGATGCACATTGTAATAAGTCTTTATTTTGTTTAGGAAAGTCAGTGATTAATGTTTGGCAAAAAGTTTGAGGTAGAATATGATTGTCTCTAGCTTCTGTAAATGTTGCTAATAAGAGGGGAGCTAGCTGAGTGGAGAATTTCTTATAAAATTCTACAGGGTAGACATTTTACACAATTTCTTATCTGAATTTGGTCTCCTTCTGAGTTTTGAGCACATTGGCTTACTTCAAGCTCTGGATTATAAAACATGCTTGTTGAGTCACAGTCTACACATACTACTCACTGGCCATATGGAATTTGGAAGTTTCCTGTGTATGTATGGGTTTTTCTTGCAGGTGCTTTGACCCAGATATGAGTGTGAGTGTATCCATGAGGGAGCCTTCTAATTGATGGCATCCTCTCCATGGCTGTTTCCTATTTTGTGGCCAGTGCTCATGAGATAGGCTCCGGCAACCCGAAATCCCAAGTTAGTTTAAGGCCATGTCACATTACATGTGTTGTCTAGTGATTTTCAATGATTGACTTAATTTACAAGTTTGTAATGAGTCAGAGGCTGTCAGCGGTGCATTCTTGCGAAATTCAGTTGTGTAGTCTGACATATTAAGTCATTCACTTCAATAAATTCGCGACTTACCCTGACAAAATCAAACAGGTTTGGCTTTGTCTTTGTAGGGACGGGCTCTGTGTGCATGAGAGCTGGCAACTAATCAGGAAGTACAATGCAGATGATGCATATAACGAACGACTAAAAATGTGAGGGCTTTGCAGCAGAAGCTTATCAGTCTGGTGTCTCATGTTTTATGTACCATGACTGAATGAAAACAGAAAAAGGGACTGAGAATGCAGCTGAACTTGCCATGCCTTTTAACTCTTTGAAGAATGCCAACTCTGTCAGGCAGGACGTTATTGGCTGTCACAAAAAGGGAAAACAAGGCTTTGGTGAAAGGTTGGCACGCAGTTGGTAAATTAGACATGCTCAGTGATTTTCAGTTCTATAAAATGACATGGTCTAGCAATGAGATCAGCAACAGTAGTCATTAAGTCAGATATATCCAACGATTAGAAATTGTGTAACGTGATATCTGATTTCAGCAGCCAGAGAGGACTGAGGTGTGATCAGAAGTAGATGGGGCTGAATGTCTCAGTATTTCCATATAAGGCTAGGTGTTCACCGATAGACACGAGAAGGGATGGTGGTAGACTCGACCATTAGCATACAGAAACTTGCCCCAGAATAAATTCACAGTTAAGCTAAGTTTGTGTGGAACATGGAATAGATACGTTCATATCTAACATTTTGCCTTATCTATATGGTAACAGTTTCACATCTGACCCTGGCCCAAGTCCATGACCTGCAGCTAAAGGTACTTGGCTTAAAAGAAAGAAAATGACTTCTTCATAATTATGCTATATATTCACTTGCCAGATAAAATTGCATTCTAAAGTGAAGTAGTTTTTTTAAAATATCTTTTCTGTCCGTGCAGCTTTCAACAGGCCTTAAGGGTACAGAAGCCCATAGACGAATAAAAATCCTTAAAAGTTACTAAATATGTCAATCTTTCAAGCCAAAAATGTTATCGAGTATTGATCTACATCTTAAGATTATATAAATATTACAAAAAAATACAGTACATCCATAAAAATAATTTGTTGTGAGATTTTAGCCATTTTCAAAGAAGATCAGCTGTGCACTTCATGCAGCCAACTAACAATTTAATCCTCCTTCGTGTGGATTCACCTCAGAAAGGCATCACCAAGTACGTGTTATTGACATGAATGAATGCTGATATGGGAATTGCTGTGTATGTTCTGTGGATAATAACACAATAATAACTCAAAAAGGCACACTTATGATCACTTTTATCCTTACCACTATATAGCAGGTTATTTCTATATGTTGTATGAGATTGCTTGCTGCCACTAGATTGATAATGCACACGTAAGCTTCAAGAGAATATTGAGCAGGCATTTAGTATGCAATCAGGTGACAAGAAATGAACAGAGAGGCATCCATTCCATCCATTTTTCTTACCTGCTTTTTGAAAACAGGATTGTTGGGTCAACTGTTGACTATCCCAGCATGCATCAGTCACAAGGCAGGAATAATCCCTGTGTGAGGTGCCTGTCCCTTGCAGGGTGAACACACAGACACACATGGGACACTTTAGCAATGCTAATCCAACTAACCTGCAAGTGTTTGGAAATGTGGAAGGAAACTGGAGCATCTATGGACAACATGGAAACTCCACACATATGCAAACCCCAGTCTCCTTTAGTGTGAGAAAGCAGTGCTACTGCTGTGCCAACTTGCTGTCCAATATTATTATTATTACTGCTAATATTATTATTATTATTATTGTTAATTGCATCTTCTATCCATTAGTCTATTCAAATAGGATAGCACGTCTCTGATGGTGTGGCCACCTAAATCACAGACATGACCAGTGAGTGGCAAAGGCAGCCTTACACCTCAGCCCACACAGAAAGCAGCCACACAGACACCCGTAAGAAATGCTGGCTCAATCAATTCAGGAATGATAAGCACAAAGTCAACACTACCGCTCAAAGATGCCCCAAATGTGCCGAAAAGCAGATCCTGTATTAATATGGGACAAATGCAAGGAAGAGAAGGAATTATATCACATATTATTTTCTCTGCTATAACCAGAATAATAAAGATAATAACAATCCATCTTTCTTCCCAACCCACTAATCCAGGGCAGGGTTGCAGGGTAGCTGGAGCCAATGCCATCAATCATCAGGTAGAAGCCAGAAATAATCCTTGGACAAGGTGCCAATCCATCAGAGGGTGAACACACACATGTCCACACATACTTGGGCCACTTTAGCAGCGTCAGTTTCACTATTATATTATTAGGCAGCGTCTGTCTGTTGTTATAAGCCATGGCAGAACATAAAAAGTAGGATAATAAGCAAAAAAATGTTTGGCACTTGGGGCTTTGGTGAGCTGTGAGCATTCAGGAAATGTATTCTTACCTCAAGAAAATTAGTTTCAAGAATCTGTGATAAAATAATAATTTCGAGTTGCCTTTCATTGTCACAAGGAGCCCTCATAAATGCGAAAGGCATATTTTCTTTGAATCAAGACCTTTACTGTTTCAAAGTGAATATATTCTGAAAGTTTTAAGGCTTTTTCATTCTCTTATGGACTTATGTGCTCTTATGTCCTAGTGTAAGCTGTTAAAACAGACAACATATTTTTCAAATTTATTAAAAAGGCTTCACTCTAGAAGGTATTTTTTAATTGGTAATTAATATATACCATGATGATTAAGAAATAACTTCAACTTGAAAAATACCTGCTTATCCTTTAATTGAATATTGGAAAGTTATGGTCATATACTGTATAGCATTTTAACTTTTAACTAATACTACATGTACTACCATTAGTTACCATCAGGTGGCAGCAAATAATAAAATGAAAAATTAGAAGATAAACTGACAGAATGGCAATCTGTGCCTAAGAAATATCAGAGCTTAAAGAGAAGTGTACTCTCATTGAAAGGCCAAAACATTTTTAGGAATGAATAACAGGAAAATAAAAACATGCAAAACAGGCAAAATGCCAATCTCAGCTGCAGATGCTGGCTTAAAAAGCGATCGATGTCAAATAACAAAAATCGTGATCTAAAACACCGAGCGCTGAGACAGCAGAAGAAATCACTAATGTATTTCAAAGAGAACATCAAGGGCTTGGATCCACCACAGTCGTCCTAATGATGATGGAATCTCAACTTCAGTTGGCAGTAACAAACCCCTGAGAGCACCTTGAAACCCTGAATAATGTTGTTTTATTCTCTTTTGTTTTGCTCCCAGAACTATTTTTCTCACATATGCTACAAACATGAAAAGAATTGAAGAAAACTGCTTCTGCTAATAATTGGGTGCTCAACAGTTTTGTAACAAAATACATGCATATTGCGTATTGGGCAGCAATACATATTTTATATGACACATTCACAGAGAGAACAGCATCCCAATGTACTTTACATGGTCCGAATTTATAGTTCTGGAGCCCAATGATCTCATAAAGTGAATTTCCTATTAGCATATGTCATTAGCAGCATTTGCTGTTATATTAGATAAAATAAGAAAGCTCTTCTTTGAGGTGTTTGTAAAGAGATTTCATTAGCATCATCTTAATCCATCCACCCATAACTAGAACCCATTTTTGTCGCTTAAGGGCTGTCAAGAACTGGTGCCTGTTCTAGCAGCAATGGGCACAAACCTGGAAACAATTGTAGCCAGGGCAGACGCACTCACACACCACTGCTCACTTACAGTATGCTTAGCCTGTCATCCTAACATGCAAGCCTTTGGGAAGTGGAAGGAAAACGAGAAGAGAACGTGCAGACTCTGAACAGAGTGTAACTGGAGCAGGAACTCAAACTGAGTCTACTGGAGCACTGAGGGCCAAGTGAAAACCCCTGTGCACACTGTGCCACCCGGAATTATTTCAGTCAAACAGACCTTCTGATACAGCACATTGGAAATAATTAGGAGAATATTTATAGAAACAGGGAGATCAAGGGGGCTTTAAGCCAAACAGCCAGGGAGCAGAGTATGATTACAGAGATGGCCACTGTCCACATCATACTCTGTATTCTTGTGAACTTTCTCTACGGACTTTTCTACATCCCAAAGAGGCAAAAGAACTGGTGTCTCTTAATTGGCCCTCATTGAATTGGGGGTGTATGTAAGTATGAGTGGGCCTTTGAATCGACTAATGGCTCCTGCAATTCATTCAGTGCTGCTCTAGGTGACCTTAAGTGGGTTCAGAACAGCAATGTATGGCTGGGGAAACTGGGGACAGCAGTAGGGCGGTAGTCAGGATGGAGAGAGACCTGTGGATGTTGAGTTGGCCATAGAGGGTGTCAGCTAATTGATCCAGCCCTTGTTGATAGCAAAATGAAACAAAAAGTAATAGTTTAATATAATTTCTAGTTTAATGTTTTCTGATTTATTTCATAAAACCTCTCTCTTCTCTTTTCTTGTACAGGTGTCTTCTTGTGAGATGAAGTCCTTTGGAAGAAAATCCACCCTGAACTATGGCAGAGATTTAAGCAAAAGCCATCATTAAGACAGGATAAATGTACATATCTCCTTCTAAATTATATAAAACAAACAGACAAATAACAGTATCCAAGGCATGAAGCTTGGTGAAGTCAGCCATAATCTATCTATCTATCTATCTATCTATCTATCTATCTATCTATCTATCTATCTATCTATCTATCTATCTATCTATCTATCTATCTATCTATCTATCTATCTATCTATCTATCTATCTATCTATCTATCTATCTTATGCAGTGCTTTTCATTTCTTATCTCATCATCTAAAACCCCTTTTCCTGGTGAGGGTCACAGTGGATGCAGGCCAGCCAGGTCAGCCCAAATTTTCCTGTTATCTAAGAATTTTCCAGGCATTCCCAAGCGAGCTGAGAAATATAAGTCCTTCCAGCATGTCCTGCGTCTGTCGCAGGGTTTCCATCCAGTGAGCTGTGCTGACAGCAGCTACAGATGGAGCTGTCTGGGGAGCATCCTTGTGGCGTGCTCTGTATCATCATACTGTATAGTGGCTTTCATTTCTATATATCAGTCTATTAATATATAAAATATGTGAAGTTTTTTTTGTTTTTTCTGTCCTCCTGGCCACTCAGCCTTACCTTTTTCTTTGTTACATACTGCATAGTATAATTGCCTAATCTTGTTTTATATTAACTTCCTTTTATTGAATTTTGCAAAGCACTATTTATCTATCTATCTATCTATCTATCTATCTATCTATCTATCTATCTATCTATCTATCTATCTATCTATCTATCTATCTATCTAGATAGCAAACATTATTGTTCTATTTTTATTTTTTAATCTTCTACTATTTTGCCCTTTCGTAGATGTCTGTCCTTTACATAACTGTCTACACAGGTACACAACACTCAAAGCACTGCTCACTGTTTACACAAACATGAACTAAAACATTGCCAAAACAGCCGAGAATTATAAAAAGAAAATAAATTAAGCAGTTACCTTGATGGATTGATGTAAGGATGCATAAATGAATCTTTTTAGAAAGCATAGAATTTCTATGTTAGGTCCAGCTTGAATAACAAATGGTTTAAAGGTAATAATTATTGTTTCATACTGTGGTTTAAGCAGATATTTAACATTTTCTACTGGCCAAGACCTTCCACCCTCATCACCTCCCCCCCTCCATCTCACTACTATAATGTTATTAATTATTTTTGCTAAATGCATGGTTTTTGTGTTTGTGATTACAAATGTGAGCCGTGAAGTTCATTGTAATTGGGAGAAGCTTGTTAAGTTGTTTCCTGGTGACCTCTTTACCTCTTCATAGACCACTGGGTCATCGCTTTCAGTTACTTATTTATTTGAATTTGACCCCATGAACCAGGGGTCAGTTTACCATGTAAATTATTCACTGTGTTGACCTCTAATAAAAGGATTGTCTAGTCTTAACCCTCAAGGGTGACATGGTCCCTTGGGCTACGACTTCCAATCTTGCTGAGACTGATTACCTTGGCACTCATTATTTTACATTTTTTCCCAGCTATTTATATGAAGCAGCCTTGGGAACACATGTGCAAGGAGAATTCAGAAATCATTGTGTTTTACTAAAATGGATCAGGGTCATAATGCATTTTAATTTTAGGTTAAAAAATGATTCCCATTGTTCCCGATTCTCCTTTCTAGTTAAATTTCTTAGTCATCCCCTGAGCAAAAAAAGAAACTGTCAGCAAGCTGTCTTTTAACTCTAAGGCGGCAACTAATATTGTGATTCCATTTTGTATTCTCTTAACTATAAATGAATTATTACTTTTCTGGAAAGAAGATATGGTAAAGGAAATGTATCCTGGAACTTCACTTGTACACTTGTTCAAGTCATGAATGATTCTGTTTTTCCTCATGTATAATTAATCTTTAAACATACTGCAATATGCTGTCTATAGAGACTGAGGATTTTGAAAAAAGAATAAAAAAAAAACAACCTCTAATGGCAAAAGGAAGAAATGGAAGATAGATAGATAGATAGATAGATAGATAGATAGATAGATAGATAGATAGATAGATAGATAGATAGATAGATAGATAGATAGATAGATAGATAGATAGATAGATAGATTTTTATTTTTAAATACAATATAATACAATTGCAGTTGCAGTCACGCCATTCCACATCATATAAAACACTTATAGCTTTTCAACTCCCATTTACCGCTAGAAATTCATTTTCTGTAAAACATAAAAAGACAATTACTACACATAATTTCCAAAAATATTTCAAACTAATATGCACATTAAACTTTAGGTCTGATATGAGAGAGAGCCTTAAACATTAATGTTTGCTACAAGGAGATATTTTCAAAAACACAAATGAAAGTGAAAACAAGTTCTGGTTTCTCAAACAATAATATTATAAAACTGAACAATGGTGCTAGCCTGATAAAATACAGGAAGAAATGATACGTTGCTTCTTTATAGAGATAGATAGATAGATAGATAGATAGATAGATAGATAGATAGATAGATAGATAGATAGATAGATAGATAGATAGATAGATAGATAGATAGATAGATAGATAGATAGATAGATGGATACTGTAAATTAATTGTTTCATTTATTTTCTGAAACTCATTACTCCTTAAGTCAGTCTTGCAGTGCAGGAGCCTATAATGTCACCATAAGACATGCAGAGTGGATCCAAAATGCATAGCCATTTCCCTTGTAATAATGTAAATCAGTTGATTTATTGAAAGTTGGCCCAAAATGTAATACGTTTCCTAGTAATGCAGCATGCATTTTTCCAGATGGTGCTACTTCCAATCGAACGTGCTACACTTCAAGAGCTACGGCATGAAATTGGCCAGTTGTGCACATCCATTCTCTCAGGCGCCCTGGTAAATGTTTGCCGTTCAGTTGTTAGCCTCTGTCAACTGTGCCTAGATGAGAATTGTGGTCACCTTCATGAGTTCATCAAACTCTTACAAGTGCACACACCTCACATTGAATTTTTCTGACATTTGGATATTTTCCTTTATTAAAATTTCAACAGATTCTTAGATAACACTGTATACATGCACTGCAACCTAAGTTTTATTATTTTTCTCTTCCCTCAATGGCAGCTCAAGACTTTAATACTGCATTTCTGTGTCTATTTGAGAATGATGCCTTAATGAGCCGTGTCCTGTCCAGGAGATATGCAGAGTTATGAAAATGGATGGGTTTTTAGTAATGGTGTCTAACAACAAAAGACTCCACAAAATCAAAAGACTGATGGCTCTGGCAATAGTGTCATTAGAGACAAAGGCACTAGCTTTTCCTTGATGCAATATTTATTCCTTTCTGAAAAGAATAATGATAATTGAAGAGTGGGACATTGAAAGCAGTGACATGCATGGCACTTATCCTAATATACTTTGGTTTTGCAAGGGTTCATCCAGGCTCAAAGAACTTTGCAACAATTTAGAGGTTAAATTTAGCTGAGCGCAGCACATCTCTTTTTTTCCCAAAAGCTGCTCTACATTACCATTATCATGTTTTCTTTTATTTTTATTGAGGATATTTTTGCAGTGATGACCTCAGAAACATTATTTTAATGTTTTTATATCACATGAAATTAATGAATGGGATTAATTGTCATGCAAATTTTTCTGTATAATTTGAAATTAATTATTTTAATTTGTTGCACCCAGTGCTGGCAGGACAGGCTACATAATCCACATAACCCTAAAAACTGGAGTTGAGTGTATCTGTGTAACATCATATAACTGTAACTACACTAGAATCCACTTGGGTCAAGTAAGCAGCTTTGAGGAAGTCAATAATAAATTGCTAATTCAACAAGAAATGGCTAATTTATTATTTCATTTCATTAAAGCAAGAGGAAACCTCCTTACAGGAAAACCAACATTAAAAAAGAGAGGTGCCACTGTGAATAGGCAGGTGCTGCCATGGGCTGTGAGTCCAGCTATCGCAAAGAATGTTCCAGAAATGCATCCTCTGATGGCACCAGAGAAGAACAGAGGAAGTGATGGTCCCAGAGTAAAATGTACTGTTTTGCCCCAGGGTGTTAGAGGAGGGTAGTTGATCAACTACTAACAGATACATAGAGGCAAGGGAAGGCTGGCAAGATTGCAGGAGACTTCCAGGCCGATAGGTGGCAACACAGCTTCCTGGTAGGGATCATGTTGGTAGTGAGTTTGGAGTTGGGAAAATGTTTGAAGCAAATTATCACTGGTGGGAAGAAGAGACAACAGTCGTGGGAAAGACAGAAACATGGTGGAGGAAGAGGAGGAGGAGGAGAGAGGTAATTGAAACAGTGCTTTGCTGTGTGACTTGGGAGAAAATCACCACAGAAGTCAAAAATAGGCCAAAACAGAACTTGAAATTGTAAGGCCTCAAAGACCAGCATGGTACTTGGTGTTATCTCTTTTACCTTTCATTTTTTTGAATGGACTCATCACATACTTTGAGAAAACTCTTTCTTCTAATTTTCCTGGGCTTGGAGGGTGCTCTTCTATTAGAACGTTAGGAAACATGATGAGAACAGGCCATTTAGCCCAACGAGATCCTGTACACCTAGATTGTCCAAAATAACATCAAGTTAAGATTTGATGGTCCCTACAGGCCATATGCATATTGTTCTTAGCATGAAAAAAAAAAACATGTGCAAAATCTTTCCTTAACAATGTTCCAAACATTTCCTTGTGTTGTTGTTGCAATATTTACTTTAAAGTAACAGCAGGGATCAACTGTACTAATTCCCTGTTAATCCCTACTTTCTTAAACAGAATACATTCAACTCCTTCAATCTCACATCTCTTAGTTCCAGAATCAGCCTAGTTACTCTCCACTGGACTTTATCTTGTGCTGCTACATCTTTTTTATAATATTGAGGCCAAAACTGAACACAGCATTCCAACTCAAACATCCATCCATCCATCCATCCATTATCAAACCCGCTATATCCTAACTACAGGGACACGGGGGTCTGCTGGAGCCAATCCTAGCCAACACAGGGCACAAGGCAGGAAACAAACCCTGGGCAGGGTGCCAGCCCACCGTAGGGTGCGCACACACACACACACACACACACACACACGCACACACACACGCACACACCAAGCACACACTAGGGACAATTAAGAATCGCCAATGCACATAAGCTGCATGTCTTTGGTCTGTGGGAGGAAACCAGAGTACCCGGAGGAAACCCACGCAGACACAGGGAGAACATGCAAACTCCACGCAGGGAGGACCCGGGAAGCAAACCCAGGTCTCCTAACTGCAAGGCAGCAGCGCTACCACTGCACCATCATGCTGCCCCAACTCAAACATAACCTTTACTTATGCTCCACACATCTTCCTAGATAACCCAAACATCCTATTAGCTTTCTTGATGGCTTCTGTATATACCCTGTCTGGATGTAGAAAGTGATGAGGCCACTGTGACTCCCAGTTCCTTCTCATAAAATGTACTTTCGATTTTCAGACCCTCCCATTGTGTACTCAAAGGTAACATTTCTATTTTGTTGTACTTTTGATTTGTGAACCCCCCACTGTGTATTCAAATTTAACATTTCTATTTTCTGTGTGTAATATGTTACATGTACTTAATTAAATTTTATCTGTCACAGATCTACGCAAGCCTGTATGCTATCCAAGTCCCTATGTAACAATTTCAGGATACTACATGATCTGCCCTTCCACCTAGTTTGGAGGTGGGGTCCCCCCTACACAGGGCTTTATTTCTGGCCTCCCAACAACCACAATTCTGACCCTTCATTTCCCAGCTCTCTGTCTGTCTCACTTTCTTTAAACCCAATTTTAGAGTTACTTCTAGGAAAGGTCCAGTTCTTGAGTCATGAGTTGTCTAATTAAGTTACAAGACTACCAGGCTAGAGCTCCCACTAGTGGTCTTTGATGTACCTACCCCCCCAATTCCTGCTTGATCTTGAATGGTCATTTTTCTGTGCCCTCTTAAAGCAGCCACGCTTTGCCAAGTGACCCAGTCGGGCCTTGGGTTAGTGTACTGACATCTTGTTGATTCATCATGATGACACCACCACATAATACTCTCATTGAATTCTTTACACGGTTATTTAGCTTTGGTCCTACACCAATGTGTAAAAGTTTGTTCCTTCTGCATTTGGGGCAGCTTCTTGCCAACAAGACAAACCTTCAACTTGAGAACTTAAAAAGTATTCATACATAGTGAGCTGATGATTGCAATAAAGATGTAGCTTCACTAATCTGTGTTTTCGTCACCTATGAAGAATTTGTGAAAGTCATTTTGTTTTATAAGTTCTATCCAGCAGACAGAACTCACCTCTCCGCTATATTCTACTTCACAGGTAAGTAACTAACATTGGTTCTGGAGGGCTGCAGTGGCGCCAGGTTTTTATTCTAACTCACTTACTTAAGAAGAAAGGAATCTTTGCCAATAACAGACCTTATTTAATTGCATGGTTTGTTAATGTTTTAACTCTGCAATTCCAGGCCATTCTTACATCAAATATTTTCTTTTCCTTTCCAGGGATATCTTCCAAATGATTAAAACAGATCAGTACTTCTCAGTCTTTCACTTTTTTTTTCTTCAGTTTCCTTTCAAATATTTTAGTGCATGATTAATATACACAGGTATACTTGTAAACAAGTTAAATGGAGAGCATCTAATTCATTTGTCATTGGCATCTTATTACTAACTAGCTGTCCCCAGTGGCTCTGAAACAGGACAGCGAGGAGGGCCCTGCCCGGCTCCCTACTCCTGATATCACTCTTCTACCTCCCCTTGGCCTGCAGCCTCTGTCTCGGATTAGTGTGACTATATCGCTCCAGCAAGCGAACTATGATTGTTAGCATGATGAGACAAGTTGCAAAGTCAACTGGAATGTTCAAACAAAGTACAGAAAAAACCCCGATCTAAATCTGTTAAGTAATTCTCTCAGTCATTAGCTAAGAGGACCCTGCCCTCCTCCCCTCAGCCCGCTGCATGTCTCTCAGATTCATGCAAATAAATTGATATCACAAGCGAACTATGATACTTAGCGTGATGAGAGAAGTCACAAAATTAACCGGAATGTTCAAGTAAATTATACAAAAAAACCTGATCTAAATCTTCTAAGTAGTTCTCTTGTGAAATGTGGACAGACAGACAGAGAGATGTTGGATTTTATACTGAGGTTTATACTTGAGATTTTCACTCAAAATCTGACGATACATGGCCCCATTCATTCTTTCCTTTACACGGATCAGTTGTCCTGGTCCCTTTGCAGAAAAACAGCCCCAAAGCATGATGTTTCCACCCCCATGCTTTACAGTAGGTATGGTGTTCTTTGGATGCAACTCAGCATTCTTTCACCTTCAAACACGACGAGTAGAGTTTTTACCAAAAAGTTCTATTTTGGTTTCATCTGACCATATGACATTCTCCCAATCCTCTTCTGGATCATCCAGATGCTCTCTAGCAAACTTCAGATGGGCCTGCACATGTACTGGCTTGAGCAGGGGGACACGTCTGGCACTGCAGGATTTGAGTCCCTGGCGGCGTAGTGTGTTACTGATGGTAGCCTTTGTTACTTTGGTCCCAGCTCTCTGCAGGTCATTCACTAGGTCCCCCCGTGTGGTTCTGGGATTTTTGCTCACCGTTCTTGTGATCATTTTGACCCCATGGGGTGAGATCTTGCGTGGAGCCCCAGATCGAGGGAGATTATCAGTGGTCTTTGTATGTCTTCCATTTTCTAATAATTGCTCCCACAGTTGATTTCTTCACACCAAGCTGCTTACCTATTGCAGATACAGTCTTCCCAGCCTGGTGCAGGTCTACAATTTTGTTTCTGGTGTCCTTTGACAGCTCTTTGGTCTTGGCCATAGTGGAGTTTGGAGTGTGACTGTTTGAGGTTGTGGACAGGTGTCTTTTATATTGATACTGAGTTCAAACAGGTGCCATTAATACAGGTAACGAGTGGAGGACAGAGGAGCCTCTTACAGAAGAAGTTACAGGTCTGTGAGAGCCAGAAATCTTGCTTGTTTGTAGGTGACCAAATACTTATTTTCCACCATAATTTGCAAATAAATTCTTTAAAAATCAGACAATGTGATTTTCTGGATTTTTTTTCTCATTTTGTCTCTCATAGTTGAGGTATACCTATGATGAAAATTACAGGCCTCTCTCATCTTTTTAAGTGGGAGAACTTGCACAATTGGTGGCTGACTAAATACTTTTTTGCCCCACTGTATATATAGAGATAAGGATCAATTAAAAACAGCAAATGCAGCTCTTTAAGACAAAATAAGCAGTAAGCGTGGAATCTTAACAAGAAAGCCAACTAAAATGAAAGATAAAAATGTTGCTTAAACAGCAATAATAGGCTTTACATGAAGAAATTGGGTTGGAACAAAACCTTTGTGCCACTAAGGCTCTCCAGGGATGATGTTGGTTGTCCTTGCTCAACTGCATTGCTCTTTAACTTTAAAATATGTGAAAGGAATTACCTAAACTGTCGATTGAGGTGTGTGAATGGTGCCCTTTGATGGAGTTGCTTCCTGTCCAGGGTTGTTTCCTGCTTTGCCAGATTAAACAGCAGCTCTCGGCAATCCTGTACAAGAAGAAGAAGAACAAATCCTGTAAAGGGAAACGAGTTGACATGTTGGCAGACAGCACTGACACTGCTTTATTATTTTTGAGGTGCTTATTATTTGCCCTTTTTGTCTATGTTAGTTTTCCTCTGGGTTATCTCACATCCCAGATATGTGGTGTCTCCAAATTGGAACTGTATGTAAGCCTGTGGGTACAATGCCTATAAAAATGATTCACCCATTAGAAGTTTCTGCATTTTATTGTTATACAATAGTGGATTGCAGTGGATTTGATTTGGCTTTTTTGAAAATGTTTTAACAGAAAAAGACTATTTAATGTCAAACTAAAAACAAATTTCTGCAATGTGGTCTAAATTAATTAAAAATATATAACACAAATGATTTGACCACATAGGCATTTCACCCCCTTTAATAGGACACACCTAAATCATCACTGGTGCAGCCCATTGGTCTTAGAAGTCCCAGAATTAGTTGAATGGAGATCACTTGTGTGGAGTCAAGGTTTCAAATGACTGTAGTATAAATGCACCTTATCTGGAAGGTCCAACTTGAGGTGAGCCAATATGTTGGCCTAATATACACAACGAAGACAAAACGAACAATTCAAGTACTTCTGTGAAGAGAAGATTGAAAAGCACAAGTCAGGCGATGGAGAAAAAAAAAATTCAAGTCACTGAATAGCCAGTAAAATCAATCATTAAGAAATGAAAAACATATGGCACAGCTACAGTATAGATCTTCCTAGAGCAGGCCGAACACAAAAAATCAAGTGATCATGCAAGAAGAAGACTAATGAGAGAGGCCACCAAGGAAGGAATGAGAACTCAGAATGAGATGCAAGTTACAATGGCTGAGACTGGAGAGACTGTGCAGACAACAATTGTTGCCCAGGTCCTTCACCAGCTGCAGCTTTATGGAGGAGTGGCAAAGAAAAGGAACACTCAGGACACCTTGGCTAGAGTTTGCCAGTAGCCGCACTGGAGACTCTGAAGTCAGATAGAACAAGGTTCTATGGTCTGATCATTGAGCTTTTTGGCCATCAGACTAAATGCCATGTTTGATGTAAGCCATAATGGGATATAATCAAAAACACACCATTCTCACCATGAAGCACGGTGGTCATGGCATAATGCGGT
Source organism: Erpetoichthys calabaricus (assembly GCF_900747795.2). Classification (NCBI taxonomy): domain Eukaryota; kingdom Metazoa; phylum Chordata; class Cladistia; order Polypteriformes; family Polypteridae; genus Erpetoichthys; species Erpetoichthys calabaricus. The sequence goes on from NC_041395.2 coordinate 64,722,957, forward strand.
GGGGATGCTTTTCTGCAGCAGGTCTTAGAAGGTATGTGAGGATGAAATGAATGAAGCAAAACACAGGGAATTCCTCTTAGAAAAGCTGATACATCATAGGAAAAGATTTGCTTTCAAGCAAGACAACGACCCAAAGCAGAAGCCAAAGCTGCACAGGAGTGGTTTAAAATCAGCAAAATGAATGTCCTGGAATGGCATTGTTAGAGTCCAGATGTCAATCTGATAAAGAATTTGTGGCTGCACTTGAAAAAGGCTGATCACTCACAATCATCATGCAACCTGACAGAGCTTGAAAAGTTTTGCAAAGAGAAAGCAAAGGAGAAAAGGGGAAAAATTGCAGTGTCCAGATGACCAAAATAGAGACTTCTGCACATAAACTCAAGGCTGTCATGGCTGACAGACATATTATTGGGGGAGAATACTTTTTAAAAAGATGAGTACTTTTTACAGGTATTGTATGTATACTGTATATATAATATATACTCACTTGCCACTTTATTAGGTTCACCTTACTAGTATGGCTTGGCCTCCTTTTTGCCTTTGGAACTGCCATAATTCTTGGTGGCATAAATTAAACAAAGGTGCTGGAAACATTCCTCACGGATTTTGGTCCATATTGACATGATAACATCATGCAGTTGCTGCATATTTGTTGGCTGCATATCCATGATACAAATCTCCCATTCCACCACACCCTAAAGGTGCTTTACTGGATTGATATCTGGTGACTGTGGAGACCATTTGAGTACAGTGAACTCATTGTCATGTTCAAGAAACCAGTTTGAGATGATCTGAGGTTTGTGACATGGCGTGTTATCCTGCTCAGAAGACAGGTACACTGTGATCATAGAGGGATGGACATGGTCAGCAACAATACTCAGGTGTGGTATTGATGCTCAAATGGTGATGCTCAAAGTGTGACAAGATGATATCCCTTACACCATTACAACATCACCACCAGCCTGAACTGTTGATACAAGGCAGGATGGATCCATGCTTTCATGTTGTTGACACCAAATTCTGACTCTACCATCCAAATGTTGCAGCAGAAATAAAAATTCATCAGACCAGGCAATATTTTCCCAGTCTTCTATTGTCCAAATTTGACGAGCCTGTGAGAATTGTAGGCTAAGTTGCCTGCTCTTAGCTGACAGGAGTGGCACCCGCTGGGGTCTCGTTGCTGCTCTAGTCCATCTGCTTCAAGGTTCAACATGTTGTGCATTCAGGGATGATCTTCTGTATACATCAGTTGTAACAAGTAGTTATTTCAGTTAATGTTGCGTTTCTATCAGTTCAGACCAGTCTAGCCATTCTCCTCTGACCTCTGGCATCTACAAGGAATTTTCACCCAGACAACTGCTGTTCACTGCATATTTTCCGTTTTTTGGACCATTGTCTGTAAACCCAAGAGATAGTTGTGTGTAAAAATCTCAGTAGATCAGCAGTTTCTGAAATACTCAGACCAGCCTGTCTGGCACCAATGACCATGCCACATTGAAAGTCAGTTCTGTCACCTTTCCTCCCCATTCTGATGCTCTGTTTGAACTTCAGCAGGTCGTCTTGACAATGTCTACATGTCTAAATGCATTGAGTTGCTGCCAGGTGATTCACAGATTAGATATTTGCGTTAACAATCAGTTGAAGGTGAGTACCTACTAAAGTGGCCATATGTATATATATATATATATATTTATATTGTTATGCATCTGTGAATCACCCTCCAGACTGATTAGAGATAGCCCTGGGACTACCACCCTGGGTTGAGAGGGGGCACTCGCACTAACCTTCTCCTCTTTCATGCTTTCGGAAGGCACCAAGAAGACACTCAGTGAGGGCAATTGACTCTGTCCCTTCCAGTCTCCCACCTTTAAAGCCCGCCACTGTCAGAAGGAGATGGTCAGTTCTGAACTGACTGCACCGCGGAGTGGAGCTCCCTATCACATGATAGAAGACGTTATTATAGCAAGACAGTTTTCTTTATTCCACACTCTATTTTGTTTTTTATAGTGGCACACATAGCGGCCCTATTTTGATTATTGTGTGACTGAATAAAACCAGGATGGCGTCCCAGCATTTTCCTGTTGGAACCTGTAGTGCTTTATTCAACCAAAATATACACACAAATGCTTATACAGAGTTTATAGAGAGTGATTCAGTGTTGTACAACAATAGAATGTGAAAGCTTCTACTGTAAAGCAGTGAATACTTTTCACTGACATTGTATCTATATAAATGAGCCCTGTACTGCTTGGGTAGGCCCTGGCAAATCACACCATTTTACTCAACTAAACTGCTTAAGAAAAGGAATTGATGGATTATTATTACAGGAGAATCTAAAAAAAAAACAGACAAAAACAAAAAAAAAACCTGTAGACTCAATATGCATATAAGCTGCTGAGTTGCCAAAACGAGCTTATCACTGCAACATGATAATTTATTAGCTGTTGGGTGCTTTATTAGAAGGTGTCTTTTCACTTGAGCATTTGGTTTTAGATTTCAGATGCCATGGGACACATTTCCTTTGTATTAAATTCATGTTTCTGAAATCTAAAAATAAAACAAAAATATATACATTTTCCATAATGCAAGTAAAATACATTAGAGGTCTGCATGGTACTGATTTTTCAGTCCCACTCCCAGAAAACAAAGTTCCATTGCATTTCTGCCAGCTCCCACTCGCTTTCTCCCACTCCAGCAAAAGTTCCATCCACTGCTGAGTGCATTCTGATGTTTGCCTTTAACAGGCATATGAATTAGGCACATAGCTTAAGGGGGGTTTTAAGACAGCCGAATCTACAAATGGGGGGGCTCCAACTGTACTCATTATCATACCTCTGCCTTTATAAGCTGTCATGTGTATACATCATAATGCCTGCAATAATTAACTGGAAAACACAAGTTTTAAAAAAACACGACACCACTGAGTTACAGATGTGCATGCTATGCTTTTCTTCTTTTCCATGTACTTTTACAGAAAAACATCCTTGATTTGAATACAGATGATAAGTTAAAGCAGTTAAATAACTCTTCATAACTCATGCATCAAAGCCCTAGAATCAGCACGGTTACTCCTCTCTGGACTTTCTCTAGGGCTGTTATATCTTTTTGGTAAACAAAAAGCTGAATGCAGTACTTCAGTTGAGGCCTCACTTAGCTTAGGCACAATTCCCCTTAATTTATTCTGTACACGTCCAGCTATAGAACCTTATGTCCTGTTAGCTTTCTTAATGACTTCTGTACACTGTCTGGATAGGCAGGGATGACTCCACTCTGACTCTGAGGTCCAACTCATAAGTTTCACCATTTTTGTATTACGTCCTACGTGTAATATTTTATGTTTATTTACATTAAATTTCATCTGCCACAAAGGCTTTGCTTTAAATAATACTTCCTGAGGCAAGGCACATTTTTTGTGCCCCCATCCATACCAGACATAAAGCAATATACCGGACACTTAGTCTACATAGAAAACATATTGAGATAAAAACTTCACAATACAATATTCCCATGTTACAGTGCATCCTCGAAACAACAAACACAGTAATAAATAAATTAATAATATTCTGTTTTTGGGAAAAAATAAAAAGATTATATTGAAAACAATAAAACACACATAATTGGGATTAAAAACAGTACAAATGCATAAATTCTGCACTGCTTCTATTCAGCAATGTCAAAATTGAATGCTAAGCTAAACTCAACTGTCCCATTCATCCTGCACTTTTATCTACCTCAACACATCCAAATTCTGTCCTGCAAACTAAAAGGCACCTACTCTTTTGAGGTAAACACGCACACTGAAAAATTAAATGGCTTTTCACAAGTATTGCATCTGTGACTCACACCATAATAACATTGAAGAAATTAAAATGTTACAAACTGGCATAATTAATATATACACAGAATAAAACAAATTAAAATCAGAAAAAGTAATGACAGTGTCATGCATTTTGAACTTTGAAAAGCCAGGGCCCCATTTTAGGCCTGTGCAGGCCGAAGCCTGGCTGTGGAGATTGGGGGCTGGCTGTCCAGGGGAGAGGCTACATCTGGGCAGGTTGGTGAAGGTCCTGGCCCACTCTGTGTGACATTTAGGAGGCCTCACACCCTTACACCATATTTCTGACACCCTGCTATGACAGGCCTCTTGAAATGGGCCAATCAGTACCGCTCACCTTTCTAACTGTAAGGCAGCTGATAAAAGGATAGGCCAATATCACTCCCTGAAGTGTCATGCCATACAACCCCTTTTTGGAATAATCAGCTCTAACATACAAGTGAATGTATACAGTGTGGGGAACAGCCCGGACACAGACAGGTAGACATGATGTTTCACCACACACTCGTTTATTTACACGAATATTTACAGCAATAGTGAGCACAAACCCAGTGCCGCAGCACCAATCACCCCTTCAGTCCTTGGCCACAACACAATGCCTTTAGTCTCTCTGGTCCGCCTCCACGCCTCTCCTCTCCTCCAAGCTTCGTCCTCTTTCACCCGACTCTTGCCCACGACTAGAGGGAGGCAGCCCCTTTTATTCACCCCGGAAGAGCTCCAGCTGCATCCTGAGGGCTCATAGCCACACCCCTGTGTGGCGGAAGCTCCCACAGTGAAACCGGAAGTCCACCGGGTGTCTCCAAGTCTCTTTCTCCCAGTACTTCCCGGTGTGGCAGAAGTACTGAGGGCCAACACTCCCAAGGCATTGGGGCGCCCCCTGGCGGTGACCACGGGCCCCTACAGGGATGAGCTTCCAAGCTCTGTACCCGTGGTCCACACAGCAACCAGGGAGGACGCCTCCTCGTGTTCCGGAGGATCCACAAGCCCTCCTCTGGTCCTCCTGGGCGTCCCGGCCGGGCATGAACGCCCGCCGGGCACCACAACAGTATATGAAAAAAACAGTTATAAGGCAATTGAGCAGGGATAAATATACAAAAAAGAAAGACAAGAAGATAAAAAACAGCAACAACCCCCCCGACACACAATAACCCCTTATATGTGTAAATGAAAATATACACAGTAGAAAAAACTCCCAGTCCCCTTCTGAAATTCAAACGCAAGTCCAGAGTTCAACTCGATGGTTTATGAATTATAGATGCTGGCCAACCCAAGAGAAGTTGAAGTCTTAAATCTAAAAGTACAGGCAGTGGTCTCCCTTAGACTTTCTCATACAGTACACTCAGATATGGGGATGGACTTTAGAGGAGTAAACCGAAAGACAATGATTACATTTTTATATTAGGTGCACTTAAGAACAATCAACAACAAAGCAAATCAAATTAATATATTGAACAATTATTATAAAAATAAAGTTGAATAAATTGGACTCTGCAGCTGCATGTATAAAAGGTAAAGTACCACTTCCGTTTTAATGGAAAAAGTCGAAAGTTGATAGAAATCTCCATTTTGTACCTAATACTTATATGCAAAATTTGGTTGACCTAAGTGAAAGCGTACTCAAGTCATTGTATTTATATACACACACAGACAGGCACACAGACATAATTCCAAAAATAGTATTTTCTGACTCAGGGAGGTCTAAAACATTGAGATTCATCCTAATCTCGAAATGGAATTTTTGGAGGATTCCAGTACTTTCCCTATACTTCGTATATGAGAAAGTCAGGGAGGTCTAAAATGTCGAGATTCATCAAAATCTCAACATCGAATCTTTGGATGATTATAATACTTTCCCTATACTTCGTAAACGAGAAAGTAAAAAGGACTTCACGAGCTCACTCGAGTCCTCTAGTCATGGAGATGATTACTGACCTTCACCTAGCTAGCCAGGTCTTTTCAAGCTGCAGAACCTTATCCATGGACAGTAGATACTGATCAGTTTAATTAGGTTTTTCCTGTCTTGCTCCCTCGATGGCTGTTCTCCCTCTCCTTTTGAAAAGCAGTGCAATTTATGCAGATTCCATCTAAAAAAAAATAAGCGGATGTCCCGCCTTCAGGGGTGCTGCTGTCAATCACCTGACTATCACCTGTCAATCACTACACAGGATGTATGGGCTATCTTAGTGCCTACACAAGCAGACCAGACAGACAGCAGAAAACATATGCCATTTTTTATACTCTTGTTTTCAGGAGTTTGGTTCATACAGACTAGATTCTTATCTACTGTAGCTGCCTTTTTTGTTATTTATCTCTTGAAGTTCTTTGAGAGTCTTTTGTTTATTTCTGAATTTCACACTTTTTGGATTTTATCAGTTTTCTTCCTGTATTTAAATTTTGTGTTGGTCTATGCATTTTCGACAGTTTTGACTTTCCCATTGGGGAAAGTCATAACAATGGGCACCACTATTGTTTGTGTTGGTTTGCATTGCCATCACCATTTTGTACTTCTGGGTGAAATGAGCACTACCATTTTGTGTGTATGGTCTTTACGATGCTGCATAGTTTAAGCGCTCCAGAGGATAGATGGGCATGGGCACGGAAATGGATTCTTTACCAGGCCGGGATGCCATAACAGAAGGTTGGATTAAGTGTGGGCAATACCCACCAATACTGCCTTGATTGGGATGCCCAAAGACTGCAGAAACTGACAGGGGAGCAGTTCATCCCCCACCATTCTAGGTGGCAGTATCCTTCTTATGGAGTCCCAGTCTGGACAGTCGCAGGCTGCATGGGAATATGAGTCCGTAAGTGCAGCCCTGTAGGGATCCCTGGGGGACAATAGAGGGAGTGGCCAGGGGAGGACCTCCCTGACTTAGATATAACACGGAAATACTAATACATTACTTCCAAATTACTTCACCAGAAGTGCTCTGGGGTTCTCTTTCAGAGAGTCAGAGTTGGGAGGCAGCGGGTGAAACTCAGTGACGGTGGAGAAGGGAGAGGAATTGTAAAATATTGAATATTTGTTGTATATTACTGTCTTCTTATTGGGGAAAGAGTGAGATAAAGTGCCTTGAAGGAGAATAAAAATCTATTATTTTATTCTATTATTGTGTGTTGTATTACTGGTATGGTGGTTTAAGGTTCTCTCTCATATGATGCCTATTCCATGTGACCCATGACATCATGGTTGTCATGTATTAGAGAGCTGCTCACTTTAACCAAGTATCCAAACATTAAGACAATTCAAGAAATGACCCCATGAGTGACAAGCGTTCATTTATTTAAGCTTTGTTCTTTCATTTTGTTACAACGATAAAAAGATCTGCTGGGCTGCAAACCATTGCTGCAACTTTGGCTGACGTTTTGAAAAGGGGCTGTCCTGGAAATGTGCTACTCATATGTGGGCAGATTTCCTGTGTTTTTGGGATACAGAGAACACTAGTGACTGGAGAGACAGCAGACCCTTGTTGCTATGCTGTTATCTTACTAAAAGCTCTTATTATTATTAACTAGCTCATTGTTTAATTTAAGTCACTCTCTGCCATTATATGGCCTTTACACCTTCAATGAACTACTTTGCCGTTTTTCCTTAATGAAAGTGGACTTGTTTGTTGCTCATCTCTTTTGTGTTACTCCTCATAATTTAATGTTGATACTTTTACCGTCATTATTTTATACAGCATGTTGCCTAAGTACTGAATGGCTTTTAAAAAGTGCTTTACAGAAGATAGATAAAGTAATTAAAGGGGTAGCATTAAATGGCAGCATATGACAGGGAGCTCATACAGAGAGATGTATGTCACCAAAGGACTTTGGCTATTTGGCTTACATTGTTGGATGGCAGACATGTAACCCAATGCCAAGAAGGGCAAAGGTTCAAGGGCAAGTTGGGAACAAGAGAGCCTGATAATAATCAGTAACTTGGCCAGGAACTTTTTTAATCATAAGGTTGGAGATAAAGTCGAATGACCGACATAAAGCTCAAGCTGTATCACAAAATGAATGATCAAAGGTTTTCTTGTGGAGGAGGAGAAGAGCAAGCAAATCCGAAATAGAGGAAAGGAGAGAATCTACCATGTAATAAGATGTAAAATTAGCAGCTAAATTAAGTCAGTTCCGTGATCCATCGCTTGCAGCAAATGCTACAACAAAACTCTAGTGGGGAGGCAGAGGCTTAGAGCTTGAAATAGTGATTGTGCAGAAGAAAAGGCAGGAGGGCCAGGAAAAATAAATAAAGTGACAGACTTTTAGATTTTGGAAGGACCGTATTAACCACCGAGCAGCATGTGGAAAAAGTGAGGTCTTTTTCCACATACAATATTAGAAGCCAAGAGCCTGTGCATGACAATATCAAACACTACAACTAACTCAAAAATAAGACTGCATTATTTTTCACAAATATTGTACTGTAATGACCGGACGTCTGCAGCATTAAAATTTTTGTACTTGCATTTTTATATGCTGGATATATTCAAAGTAAGTCACGTTCACATTCCTCTACTACATTTACACTTCTGATGTGCCATGTGAACTTCAATGTCCTGGCACCCTATGATTTATGGGTGTATCGGCTTTTAGGCAGCACAGGCTCTGTTGATCATCTGTGCCAATTTGGGCTTTGGTCCTCGTGAAATATCAGCTTCTGCACTTTGCCTGTGTGCTCTGAAAGGTGGAGCTGGCTAACAAGAAGTTTCTTGGGGCAGGAACAATACCAGGGTAGCACGAGGCAATTCCATTGAGGACCTTCAGGAGAGATAGGAAACCTGAGTGCAAGAGAGGTTTTGTATGTGCCACTTTGTGCTCTGGGTAGTTGTGAACTTTGTTCACTGGGCACGCCAAAAGAAAAAAAAGCAAAAGCACCATTACAGCACAGTGTGAGTGGAAGACTGGGAGGAACCATAATATTTTCCACCCAGAATGCAACCCAGCAAATGCCAGGAGCAAATCAAACCAATTTATTTTAATTTAATATTTTCAATGTGTGTAGGCTCCAAGCTCTGCGACAAATTCACAGATAAAATACAGTTAGAAACTTTACTAATGACAAATGTAGACACTCCAGAGGACAGCTGGGTGTCCCGCCCAGGACGGAAGTGGAATGCTTACCCAGCCAGGATGCCATAATGGAAGAATGGACTAAATGGGAGCAATACCATGGACGGGATGCCTTATGAATCCTGTCCTGATTGGGATGCGGTTATAGGAACCGGTAAGAGAAGATGGCAGGGAGCAGTTCATCCCCCACTATAATAGGTGGCAGTTTTCCTCATAGAGAGTCCATTTGGACACCTGCAGGGCTGCATGGGAGTTGAAGTCCAGAGGTGCAGCCCTGTAGGGGTCCCTGGTGGATGTTAGGGGGCACTGCCGGGTGAGGACCTTCCTGGCTTCCAACTGGCCATGTCACATCAATGGAAGTGGTCCTGTGTCCTGCATAAAAGAAGTCTGCTTCCATAGCTCGAGGACTCGGAGCTGGGAGCAGAGACAGGAAACACTGGAGGAGTAGCAGTATGGAGAGAGAAAGATAAAGAAGAGACCTAATATAATGGTTATACAAAAGTATAACCCTTCAATTTGAACCAGGGGCTGATTTGTGTGTTCATGTTTGGGGTTTGGGGCTCAGCGATGCCCCCTAGCTTTCACATAAAATACACGCACTTTGTAGTAAAGTGATGTACTACTTACTTAATGTATTCTGTTAGGGGAACTGTATGTATTTTCCTAGGTAGTGGAATTATCTTGGATGTTTTAGATGGGGAACTGGAAATGAAAAATATGCGTGGAGGATGCAGGTTAGCATGTTGGATCGTGTATGTTAAAGAAATACAGTTATTGCTTCCACGCCTGTTTCAGCATCATTAATTGGAATTAACTGGAGATACAACACACTTAAAACTACAGATTAGTTTAAACACATGAGAAAGAAAGCAACTTCAAACTGATTTACACAAGAATATTTTATTTCGGCACTTTGCGACTTTGTGAACTTGAGCTTTCGAGTTTCTCCAACACTCTGTGTCACTCGATCAACTTCCTTTTGTTGATTATACCACTGTTTAAACCAACAAATAGTTAGTTTTTCCTTGCCTCCACTTGGTATTTGCTGAAATTCTTCTATTTTACCCCGTGCTTTTCCCATTGTCTTTTCACAGAATGCTGAGCTTAAGGGCTATTTATATTGATTTGCATATTCAAAGAGGCGTAATTCTGGGAGGAGTTGGGGAGTGGCAGCAGGCGTGCGCACTTGCGTTACTTTTCACGCTGATTGGGATTTAGGAAGAACGTGAAAGTTGGCGAATGCACAGATTTATGCATCTGGATTTTTCTGTGCGTACACACATTCCCGCTTTTGTGCTTATGCCATGTTATAATGTGAGTTCTACGCACGGCGTTATATATGAGGCCCCAGGTCATTCTACAGTATTAAATTAGTCTGCGGAACGCTGGCTAATAAGAACACAAAATTCTGTCATTCTTAGATTCTCAGGCTCCAAGGATCTCAGCTTCAGTTTTAATATAGTGCTCTTCACTGAGTGCAGTTGCAGATTGAGTAACACATTCTCAGGTAAAATGCAATTACAAACTTAACAAATTACTAATTACGCTATCAGTAAACATAGCGACACAAATTAGTTTAAACAGACAGGAAAATAACATAAATGGAGCCCATTAATATCTGCCCACTAATCAATTGTTGAAATAGCCATGGGCAAGAAAACAGTGGCACCAAATACTGCAGCAGGGCACTGAGAAACAGAGGGTTAGTAACAGTTCATAATTATTGTAATCATATTTTTTGTGCAAATGACTAGCAAATACTAATGCAACATGCACAGCTAATCAGCAGCTCTAATCAGGGTATGCTCTACTAAAGTAGTGAGTCTTCAATCTGAATTTAAAAGCTGAGGCTGAAAGGGCATTTCATATATCACATCTCATACAAGATTGTCCTTCTACTATTACTTTGTTAAACCTTAAAATCTTTAGTAGGCTGGGATCTTGAGCTCTTAATGTAAACTCTGCTTTATACAGTAAGCCTTGGCCATTTAAAGCTTTATATATAAGAAGAAGGATTTTGAAATCAGCCCTATGCTTTACTGTCTTTAAGGATTTGAGAACCGGAGTTATGCATTTATACTTTCTACTTCTTGCAATGATTCTTGAATTAAATTAAAGCTGCATAGAATAGTTTGAACAGTCAGTGAATAACTCATTGCAGGAGTCAATACTAGAAATAAATCTATGAACTACACTTAATTTTGTAATATTTTTAAGATGCAAAAGCTGAAAAAAGTGAGTTTTAGAGAGCAAACAAGGCAAAAGAGGATTGATTGGCTGGAAGTTAGCGATCCACCAGGCCAAATAAGGGTACCACCTGGAACAACAAGCAGGCCTTATGGGTGGGGTGTGGATAGAGGTTAGTCATCAAGCTCCTGCCTATTAGCTTCCAGACTAGAAGGAGAGGGTCTGCGTTGCCTTTTCATTTTAAGCTGCCTGAGAGAGCTGGGCTTTTAAGTGCAACTGAGAGATCAATAGAGCAGAAATGCCAGGAGTCCCTAGAGGGAGTTCTAGTCTGGGGTCCCTGGCATAAGTGTAGTGCTTGGAGTGCCCCAGAGAGGGAATTTTTGAATTGGCTCTTAACAGGGGAGTCTTTGAGTTTGGAGCCAGGAAAGGAGTTTATGGTGAATATACAACCTGTGGGATGAAAAGGCCAGAGATGAAACTCAGACAGAGAGTTGAGAAGTGACAAGAGAGAGCTTAGTGGTGCTTTGTTTGGTAATCCTTTCACATTCCAGATTCAAGTATAAGGTTAATTGTGGGTCTTTAAACAGGCCCAGTGTGCTCAACAGTAGTGTTCGACAGTAGACTAGTATTCCATTCAGCATGTGCCTTCAGTGACCCTTCTTGGTAGGGGGCTGGTACCTTTTATGCATAAGATAGTAAAATAATGAAAGGACAGGGGAGGAACACTGACTGTAGCAATATATCAATATTAACCCCCAGCCCAAGTCACACAGTGTAAACACCGTTGTTCCCCAGCTGCACTAGTTTAGATCCGCTGTGGGACTACCTTGCCATTAAAATTAAAGCAGGCAGCCCAGTTGGGGACTCCTGGGGCTGTTAGCAAGAGTCTTATTTACTGGCAGCTTTGTCGGATCTGGAATAGCTTGACGGGTGCAAACTGGGAGTGCTGGAAGTGCTCATGCGGTGGTCTTTTCAAGGAAGCTTCTCTTGCTAAAGGATTTTGGAAAAAGTGTTTGTATTAGGCAAGTTGGTCTAATAATGATATCATTGAGGAAAACACAGTCTGCTGCAGTTATGTTCAGGGGCTCGGGGTGAGTAAGACTATTCTGATGTTTCACAGCCTGAAATAGAAAAACAGGTTCAGAAAATTGATCAAGTACCAGGTAAAAATAGGCTTCTTTGAAAGTAAAATAAGTGGCACAGTATTACAGGTTGCAGATTCACAGCTCCAGGGATGTGGGTGCTGCTTCCCAGCCTAGTCACTGTCTCGATTGAATCTACTGTACATATTCTCCCCAGGATTTTCCAGGAATTCCTGCTTCCTTTCTCACTCTAAAGATGATTGTGGTAAGTGAACTTATTTGACTGAATGAGAATTGTACGAGGATGCCCTGTGGTTGACGGCAGTTCTATTTTAGGACAATCTCATTCCTCCAATTTCTTTTGTAATTAAAAAAATGTTTTAAGAAAATGGATAGATGAATTAAATTAGTTATTTAAAGTGCTTTATAGAAAACATTCCTCCGTCTGTGTCAAAAATTGCCAAATTGAATGGCCCCTCGCATTCATAATCTGAAAGGTGATTTTAGCTAAAATTCTTTGTCTATAAGCCAGCCTGCCTGTTGTTCTCAGTCGTATCATGTTTTCAGTCAGATGCTGACAAAACCCAGTAACATTCAGACAATAAAACGGGTGCCTTATTCACAAAAGCAAAAAATGACTGATTTGAGGAATGCAGCTCAGTAAAGAAGTGTGCTTGACAGATGAATAAAAAGGAAACGGCTTCTTATCATTTATAAGAGTGATGTGTCTGACAAAGAGCTGGCCTGACATCTCCAATTAACAGTTCAATTTGAAAGGCTGTAGATCCAACTATATTTCTACTATGAAAGTGTTATTAACCTAAAAAACATTTAAGTCCTTGGTCCTGTTCCAACTGGAACTGGCACACATAAAAATAAACCTTTCAAATACGGGCTCCTTGCACTAGGTGTATCTGTTAGTCAGTTACTGTTATGTAACAAGACCTTAAAGGCCTGGTATTTTTGAAATCAAAGTTATTTTTTCATAATTGTGTCATACATCAATTTTCAACAGAAACTTGTCTCTCTATTATAATAAAAAAATCCTGGGACAAGATGAGACTTTTTAGCCTGGGACGAGACGAGACTTTCTCAGAGAGATACTTTCACGTCCCATGAGACGAGACTTGGTGCCAAGAGATTTAACCACACCCGGGGCCGGAAATAAAAGACAAAGAGTAGATGACAAAGTAGAACATTGTAAAGAATTCAAAACCCTTGGTGCAATCAGGGCCGGATTTATATGAAAAGAGGCCCTAGGCTATTCCACTTATGAGGCCCTTTCACCTTCCATTTTTAAGTTTGTGAATTACATGAGAGATAATAAAATACGTAATACGCGTTGATCTTAACCAATACATTTTTATGTTTGTTTATTAGTCATATGCGTAGAATTTCTCCTTATTAGTGTAATTTTAATTTTGCTAACAATTTGAATGTAGGCCCCTCTTGATCTTGAGGCCCTAGGCTGAAGCCTAGTTAGCCTATAGGAAAATCCGGCCCTGGGTGCAATACATATGCAGAGCAGGTTAGAGAAAATGAAAGTACTAAAATTCGAAAGTCTCAAAAAAATTGTAGTAAAGATCGCATCAGCACAAACAAACAGAAATTATTACTCAGTGAAATAACGGAACAGTGAAAAGAGATCGAATATATTGTTCGGATTTAAACTTTAAGTCAAAGACTTGTAGATCGTCTAATTCATGTTGCCATCAGGGAAAAGCAGTGTTTCTTCCCAATGAAGAGGTGTATCCGCGGGAATTAAAAGATTTGTTGTTTGATGAAAGTGAAATCCACATACGCGAACGGCTGAGACGCACAGTGGCTGGTGCCTAGCGCAGGCTGGTAGGGTTGGCAAGCAAAGCGAGCAGGGGGCAAAGCCCCCTAGTATTATTAAATTAACTTTCATTTATAAATTTTTAAAAAATGTCTACCCCAGCAAGCTACATTGGCACTCTACAGAGCAAAGAGAAACAGAAGCTAATTTGTATTTTGTTAGAGATTCAAGCAGATAACTTGTCATTCTTTAGTGAAATTTTAATTTTCCTAAGCATTTAAATAAATGAGCCATCATTTTATAGCTTTGATAAGTCTAAATATTGAGAAGCCACACTGCTGAACCTGATCTGTATGAGCCAGAACTCACTGATCAGAAGCTGGAACAGAATCAAGATGAGAGAGGAAAAAAGATGGAAGTGGAGCGACAGGAGGACAGTTTCCAGCCTGAAGTCACGGTGAGGCTCAGGTCTAACGGCTGTTGGTGCTGCACATGTGTTAAATGGGAAACAACGGCTACTGAGGAGAGTGGGACTTACTGATGCAGCTACTAGAATACATAGACATATCCGAGGGCAAAAACAATTTGTCCTGCTAGGCTGCCACTTCTGTCACTCATTCTTCAACCATCGTGAACAATGGAGTTTTGGAGACATCTTTTCAGTTTCTGAAATGAATTTGGAAAAAGTGATTAAAGCCACAGGACCAAATGGACAGGCTTTACTAGAGTTTGTTTTTTTTTTTTAATTGATCCAGCGGCACATTGCTTACTACTGATTTCTCAAAGCTCTAGTGGTAGTAGTTGTAGTAGTAGTACTGAGTACAGTCAGATTAATCCTTGCATGTCCAACCAACATGCAACACAACACCACTCTCAGGAAAAATAAGAAGAAATATGATTGCATTAAAATACATAACTCCATTTTATGTGGTTTTTCATAACCACTTGTTCAGGGACACTCCCAAAATCTGAAACAATGTGAAATAATCCTGAGAACACTCCAGTAATAATTAGCTCTACTAGCTGATGCCATAGCAACATCTAGAAAATTCCAAAAGTCTGCATTATTACTGCATATCATAATGGCTATTTCTATAAATACAACGCAGCTAATAGCAAGTGCAAACAACTTCAAAGTTAATGGAAAAAGAAACAAAGGGAGGTCAAACAAATACTGATGCAACTGGCTGAAACAATGATGAAGAGATGAAGGAAGTCAATCTAAACCTGTGGGACACAAACAACCAGGAGAAATGGAGAGCATTGAACTGAAAATACACCACGGATAAAACACTAGGAAGATTCTCATCTCCTGAATGTTTAGTTTCAACCCATTTAACCTGAAAGGAAATGTTGAGCTAAACAGCTACAGACACATGCTCTACTTCTTCAATTCCCATTTCACCCATAGGTTGTGCCATACTGCGTGTTCTTTACATGAAAACTACATCCACACCATTCACCATGAACCAAGAAGCAGACAATAAACCAAGAAAAATGAGTGGGACTAAAGAGTGCCGACAAAAGCACGCAGTGACTAATGCACGGAGAAAAGGTGAGTGCAGTTAGTAAAGGGTCGCTGTACTGTGCAATTCACAGCACTAGGAACAAAACTTGCAAGGACAAACACCACACACAAATAGAGAAACAACACCAAACTATGTAAATTAAAAAGTAGCAGCACTGTGCAACATGTTGTTCCTCTGAAAATGTAGAAGATTTATATTTGAGAAGATAATATATCTTTTTCAAGAGATGCAGTAATGTGTTTGGTTGATTATAGCTACCTGTCTAAGATGGGTTGAAATCTAAGTAATCTATGTAGACCTCAGTGTAGTGCACCATGGAATACATGTATTTCTGTTATATGCAATTTGATATGGGATTTGAAAAAGCAGCGTTAATGTTTGTGCACCATCTTTAGCAATGACAGAGACATAGCAACAGGACAGACACAGACAGACACAAAGACATTTTTATTAAGGGTGGGTAATTAAATTGTTCAATTCACTTTCAATAATTACATATTTACAAGTAATTTTTCTACAGTTTCTACAGTTTTTCAAAATTGTTAAGAACCTGTATTATGTTTCTGTTTTTACAATTGGTTATGGAGGGAAGCTGGAAGAAAGAAAAGAGAAGGATAACAAATTAGTTTAGTACATTTGGAGTGAGTGAATAAAGTGCAATAAAAATAATCCACTTGGAGGACTATCCATTAAATTCTGCATCTGTGTCTCTGACCACCAGAACGTACTCACCTTTCACATTAGGTTATAACTGATACCCTTTCATATTCCCAATTCTATTGAAGCCTAGTTATAATTGCTGTAAAGTTTCTCAACATTGTGAGTGATTATCAGTGATCAAGGGACTTTTATTGATATTTTTGGAAAGTGGCCTCAGAGTACCCTCATCTGGGGCAATTTGACTGTACAGCAGAAGACAAGAAATAACAAGTTTGGAAGTTGATGGCTACTGGTAATAGCATATTTGTGTATACCTCTCTACACCCGTAACTAACCCCTAGACTGTGGCACATCAGCAAACCCCTAATGTGGTGGAACATAATGTAGGTATACAACAACAACAATGTAGGTAATGTAGGTATACAGATACACTTTGGCCATTTTCACATTTTTTTACCTTGACGGTGCTGGGGCTATGACAATTGTGTGTGCAAAGCTGTAGTACACTGATATAAGACCAGGCACATCCCCGATAAACAGGAAGTACAGATGTAGGGCAGAAATTTCAGAATTCTTTATCTTACAGCAAATGGTATATCAGTTCGCAATTATTGTGTTTTATATAATCCATATTTATTTGAGAAATAACACCAATAACAATCTAAAAAAGCGTGGAATTTGTTCACTTATCTTCATTTAAGAATTGTGAGAAAATAACAGATTACATAAATTACATCACTACTACAATTTGCAAATTTCCTCCATGCCTTCCAGGTTTGTGTCTACATGTTAGAGTGAGTGCAAAATTTGGTTGTGATGTGCTTACATGTCGTCCCTTTGCTGCCTCATCCAATTTGGATTTCTTCTTACTGCTGCTGAAAAGGCTGCCACACCCTTTAGTACACAATAACATTCTGTTGTCATTTAAAATAAGACCAAACTAATCTTATTTTTTTACATTGTGTATCTCTCATTTCTTTTACATTTGTCTTAGAAACAACATAAGTCTGGTTCTGTATCTATGTATACACTTTGCCTTAATTATTTCATAATAGTTTTCAGAAATTAAGGACCAGAAACATTACCATATAATAAAAGTTGTTACCATTACCATATAATAAAAGTGTGCCAGTAAAAAGTGAGCAATCTTGATATATTGAATGGACCAGGCGATGAGTTGTAAGTCTACTGCTCTAAATACAGTCAAAACCAGGCAGTCAAAGTGACTTTCCTCAAAGCCTAGACATTAACCAAACTCAATGCCAACAGGGAAATAAATGCAAAGAGAAGTCAAGGAAAATGACACCACACCTTTTGGCTAACTAAAAAGATTACAATATGCAAGCTTTCGAAGCATCTTAGTCCCCTTAAATTTTCCTTAATAGGCACTACTCTAAATCTTGATATTGTGCCATCTCAAAAATGTATTTATTTAACAAAATCTAAATCAAATGATAGCCAACCAACAAAGAGCATAATTAGACCTACAAATACAATCCCATAGTCTATCGGGGTGTAATTTTAGCAACATGATTCATATTAAAATAAAAAATATACAAAACCAGTCTAACTGACTCCTTTAGTTGAGGCAACACCAAATGGTTTTACATTAACACTAGAATTACCAAAGCCCATGAGAAAACTCGTAAATCCGGCCCAACTTAAATCCGTTCGCACCTCTCCATCAGCGTCTTTTGTCCTGTAAATGTGCCGATTAACACAAGCAGCAAGCAGCCTGCGATTCCATCCCTCCACCGTTGCAGAACATGCACAAAGTTCTCCCAGCTCATGCTTTGATTACCTGGGAGTGAAGTGCTGGAGTTTCCGAGTGGAAATAATAGATCATTATTTGGAACACATGCATTTCATGTGTGTTCTGTTTCTACAGTAATCTGTGTAAACACATTGTTAAAACAGAAACTTTTTCATATTTTAGTAATAAATGTTACAAAATGCAGGCATAAAGTACAGAATGTGTGAAGCCTGAAGTCCAAAGATCAAATAAACACTTTCAAAACTGTTTCTGAACAGCAAGGTCCATACAGGAAAGGCTCTGAAGTGTTTGCCGTATGAGAGCAGTTCAAATAGACAGCATGGTTGAGGCAGCGTGTGCTAGATGCTGTATACTGATAATTCTCTTTCCGATCAGCTGCTGTAGAGCTGTGATTCCACACTCAGATACAGTGATAGAAATACTCCGAGTGGTGCAGTGAGAGTAATATGGAAAAAGATAATCCACTGTGGCAACCCCTAACGGGAGCAGCTGAAAGAAGAAGAGGAAGGTGCAGTGAGAGTAACAACGCTAAAGCAGCTATGGTATTTGGAATAGTTTGGCCATTCCGTGGACCATTATATTGTTACAGGTTAATTACAATCAGATGCCTTAAACTAATAAACAATATGCGGTTAATTTCAGTGTATATGATAAAGCCGCGTCAGGGATGTGGATCTAAAAAAGAAAGGGAAACCACACTGGAACAAAAGCACTGCTTTGACAGTGGGTGCCGCCAGCTTGCAAAACCGAGCGGAGAACTTACGTATGCCATGGTTTGAGCTGCCGTTAAAATGTGCTTAGCTTTACGCCAAGATTAGGTTTTATACATTGCGATTTGAGCTTGGAAACGAGAGTACGCAACATTTTTGTGCGTATACACCGTTTATATATGAGGCCCCTGGTTATCCAGCTGGGGGACCCTCATAATAGAAAGTTGGTTGTGTCCTGGTTAGGATTGTTACTTCTGCCTTTCCTAGCAGGGAGGATTTGATGGAAGGACAGAAGATGAGTGCCTCCCGGGGTGGTGTGTTCCCCAAGTACACTGGGTGGCAGCACCCCTCTTGCTTAGCTCCCATTTGAACACCTGCAGGACTGTATGGGAGTTGTAATTCTGCAGGGCAGCTGTGGTGGAGTCCCTTGGGGCCATTAGAGTTAGCTGTTTGGAGGAGGCTCCCTTACTGGACAGAAGTACCGCCTAACCCACTGACTACAGTGATGATGTGCTGGAAGTAATCCAAGGGTCCTGGTTAAAAGGAGCTCTCTACCTCGCCCAGGAGAGTTAGTTTTGAGGGAGGAGAAAAACAACACTCGCCAAGGACGATTAAAAGAGAGAAAGAACAAGAAACAGAAAAAGCCTTGTATGAAGTTATTTTGTTTTAATAAAAAGCCTTGATTTGGGCCTCATGTGTGGATGAAGTTGTGTCTGATGTTTGGGGCTCTGTTATGATGCCTACAGGCCACAATATACTCATTATGCAAGTCAGGGGACAAGATGAGAGGGTAAACACCAAAAACTTAAAGAGAGAACTCAAGGCCTTGAGTCAACGCTTGCTTATGAGCCTTAGTTGTCCACCCTAACAACAGCACACCTGGAAGGTTAGGAGCCCCTGCCCCTTAGGGCTCCACAACTAATAAATGAGAAGTGCGCCTAAAAGAAGCATTAGAAAATAGATAAAATAACAGTAAAAGAGCATTAATCAACAAAAGGATAATCAGAAATGAATAATTTAATTTCAAATGAACTCAAAACAGACAAAAATAATAAACAAAAAAAACAATCATGAAAAAGAAAAAAAGCAAATATTCAATTTACTTATTTCAAATGTACCATGTCTTTCTAAAGTACTTGAAAAAGCTGCTGCTGCAAAACTTCAGTCTCAACATACTCATCACAGCTTAGTTGAGAAGTTTCCATCTGGCTTTTACATTAGTCATAGTACAGAAATGTCATTAAATCAAATTATCAGTGACATTTTAATTGTCTTCTGATGATGGAGACGTGATGGTTATTGAGCTGTTAGATTTGAACTCAGTTTAAGATACCACTGACTCTTGTATTCGGATTTACTTTGGATTCAAAGCCACTGCCCTTGTATGGTTAAGTTCATATTTATCAAGTAGGCTTCAATATGTACAAAAATGTGACAGTAACATTCCATTATTACATTCTAGAGTTATATAAAGTGTGTCACAATACTTTGTGAGCAGTTACAATTTTCACTTTAAATGCTGTTGCTAGATGACCTTGTTTGAAAATAGATATTCACTTTCACCTTTATGCTGCTGAATCTCATGTTACATCTTTTCTTCATTTCTCCTATTGTGTGATTAATTTGTTATCTCAACATTGCATTGAGTAACAAATACTAATCTTTGAACACAGAAAAAACAAAAATGTTATAAGGTCCTGTCACTTTTGAACTCGTTAGATTTCTTGAATCAGTGCACAGTTTATCTTTAACACCAGTCTGTCTTCTACCACACCTCTCACAACACTATCTAAAAGCTGCTTTTACATTAATAAAAAAAGAGAAATTAAGATGTTTTATAAGTATGTGTTATAATTCTGTGTTTTTTGCTTTTTTGTCCTTGAACTTAATACATTTTTATTTGACCTAGTATTTTTCTTTAGGTATTGAATCATGTAGTTTCAGTTTCACTTTTGTTTTCCGCTTTCATTGTGTTTAAGGACTATTGCTTTTACTTTTATATTATTGTTATGTCATGTTGCCATATGGGGGGGCTGCAGTTGTTAAGGAATGCTTTCCTGTGAATACCACATGACTGGTTGCAACTTGGTCGTGCCGTCATTGTGTTTGCTGGTAGAAAATGGCAGCATCAAGCACTCACAGGCACCCATCCATTGGGTCAAAGACTTGTAAAGGACTTGTATCAAAGAAATGCAGTCACTTTTAGTTTTGTTTCTCTATGAGTTTTATTTGTCTCCAGACCTTTACTTTTTAATGGCCCCTTAAAAATTAGATGTTGACTTCCCAGTTAAGCTCTTTAAAGTTTCTCTGTTTTTCTCGTCTCACACCTTTGCTTTCATCCCGTCCTTTTCCTTGGCCTCAGGATGATATTTATCGGGCTATATACAGTACTACACAGCCCTGAACAGTATGAAAGATATGGTGCAGTTAACACATGCAGTTATTTCTAGTAGAAGTGACTGTTGCAGTGCGTTATTCACTGGCACTTCAAACCTCTGTCAAAGCAGGCTTCAGTTCATTCAAAAATTCTGCAACAAAGTTTTTCCTAAGCTATGGGTTGTAAACCAATTTGGGTCATGGACATGTTTGTGATGGGTCACCACATGATTGCATAGAGTTCATCCAAGTGTGAATTCTGTGGTGGAGGATATACAGTACCACCCTCTGTTTGGTGTACTATTTACTGCAGTAGTATGCACTCTTAGACGTATCCTAAAAACAAGGCTCTTCATGCATCACAAGGTTACAAAAATATAATAAACACTAGCCAAGCTACCTGTCAAACACAGGCAATAGAATGATTTAAAAATATTTGCTATCTCTTGCCCTAAGTGTAACTTCAGCGCCTTTCCTCCTTGTGTGTGTGAATGTCTCTCAACTGGCGCTCCCTCTCTTGAGCGTGATCCGATAAAGCCTGGTTCTCAGACCCTGTCATTATTTTCAAGTTGACTTTCTCACCTCCTGTCCGGTTTTATATTTCCAATCTTTAAAGGCAGCTGTCAGCATGGCTCATATATCTTTATTCTTCCTCATGCATCTCACACTCATGCTTCCACTTTCAAATGCATCACCAAAGTCAAACTGACCAATCAGATTGCTCGGAGGGACAGGACACACAGACCTTAGCATTGGATTATAAAAGAGCTTCCCCATAACACCACCACTCCTCACACAACCTGTGAAACAATCAAAATGAGATGACAGACAAGTAAAGGAAGCATTTAAGAAAAGAGACAGACAAGCATGTGAGGTGAAGGCACCACAATGATGAAAATAAACAATGAGGTACAAGGTGATGATTTTCGGGATGTTGTAGGGAGATGAGTCGCTAGGGTGGGGGTGTATTTAGTGTTGTGGCAGTGTTGTATGCCTAATGCAATTTTAGTGATCATGGACATCTAGTCAGTACCTCATTGCAAGTTCATCATTTTGCCACAAGTTAAATTGAAATCTGTATTCAAGGTGCAAAGAAGGCTTTGTATTAAATTTAATGTGCTAAAACCTTCTTGATAAATTCCAAACTACTGACTATATGAAGAATGTGTTAGAGGGACCACTGCGAACTTTGAGAACACCAGAAAATATCAAAAGGGTGAGACAGGGTGTAGAGCGGAGCCTTTGACATTCCATGCGATGTGTCAATTGATAGCATTAAGCATTTCAAGCTGGACTATTTGCCAAATTCTTCATCAAGATGTATCTTATCACTCGTATAAAATGCAGATAGTGCATGCATTTGTAGGAATAATATTGCCATGTGTCTCAGCTTATTGTTCTGTTTTTTGAATTGTTAAATGAAGACCGGTATTCAGTGAAACAATTTGTGAACCAATTTAGAAGAATGTATTGTTAATGGTGGAGCTCATGTTAAAAAAAGTTAATTTTTAAAAAATAACATTATTTATCCATCCATCCATCCATTTTCCAACCCGCTGAATCCGAACACAGGGTCACGGGGGTCTGCTGGAGCCAATCCCAGCCAACACAGGGCACAAGGCAGGAACCAATCCCGGGCAGGGTGCCAACCCACCGCAGTAACATTATTTAAGATAAAGTAAGTAAACTGCATCAAATAATTATTTTTAACAGCTATATTTCTTGTCTTGCCCCATGAGTCAAGTGACTAAGTTAAGTGACCATTAACACTATCTGTTCAAAAATCAGGATATCTGTGCGTCACCTGAATTTACATTTCTCAGCTTTACTTTGGCAGTGGTGTACCTCAGGAATACTTTCCCTGTTTTGAATGACAATTTTTGTTTTATCAATGATATGTTTGCTTGACTCTTTTCTCTTTTAGAACTTTTTATGTGAGAAATGTGCTTGAATAGAAACAAAAATGTTTATGGCTTTGTGTTATATTGCCATTGTTTTTTGTTTATTAATGGCTGTGTTGTCATTATGGTAAAAATCCTCTTTTTGGGTCTCAGTATGGTAGTAATTTTCTGATTTGGATTTTCAAATTATAACGTTTAAAAATCCATGCTGCAGCAAGAATCATTATGAACAGTAGAAAGTATGAGCACTTAAGTCCAGTTCAAAAGAAAAGTCCTCACCCTATTATATTAAATATTATCTATTTAAGCTTAGGGATGATTTCTGTATTCCTCTTCTCACATATACACCTTTAAACAGCTTGGGCCCTGCTTCCTTATCTGAACTTCCCGATACACACATTTGGGATTGAGCAATGAAACAGACTGTGGACCTCTAGAGATTTATTTTTACCCAAGAATGCTGTAGACTGAAGTTTTAGTTTTCTTCTTCTTCATTGTCAACTTGTCATACCTCTGCTGTAATGTCAATGTACTTTGCTTACGTTAATCAATTTGAAATAACTGTCTTAATTTGTGTGTTTATGTATGTAAATGATATGCTTTAACTATTTCTGTTGTTGCATTATGGCTAAAAATGTATGCAAGTCCTCTGCACCTGTGAAGAGCGCTATACAGAAATAAACTACATTGGAAAAATCCATACACGCATTAGGAGAATGTGCAGACTCCATACAAATTGTAATCAGTCTCCACAAATTCTGAGGCAGCAGTGCCAACCACTGTGCCACATCATGGGATATCTGTGAAACATAACCCTACATTTATGTTATTTTCTTGCAGAAATTCTTACTCATGTCTTTATTACCTTAGAAAATACAACTCACCACACTGTCACCAGCAGTTTTAACAAACTCCATAAAGATACAATATGCTGCTGCTTGAATAATGACAAAGATGATGAACCAACAGCAGGCTCCAATGCACTGATTAAGACGGGCGTATGCTGTGTATTTTAGAAATTGTGGTCAAGTGACTACTCACACTGAGAGTCGCCAGTCGTTTAGCTACTCAGACTATACGAGCATGTTTGGTTCAATTGATATGCCACGACATAAGTGCTCAGACTATACGTGGACATGGCCCTCTTGGACAGTTTTACACACTGACATTTTGCAATGCCAATTGAAAATTACAATATTACCAGAGGCTGCGTAAAATGTCAACAAAGAAAAGAGCTGCATTGTTTTAATAAGTGTATAAGTTTAATATGTCACTGTGCTCTGTGCAAATATGTTTAATAAATCTGTATTTTTCTACTCACATGCACAATTGACACAGAGCCAGATTTAGCACAGGAGTTCACCATATAAGAACTGATAAGCAAGCATTATAAGACAAGAGAGTTAGGGACAACTGCAAAATGGGCAGTCACATTATATACTATTTTTGTATGTGAAAGTCAGCATGAAATTGTATCCTCTTTGCCTTGTTTGGAATGGCCTGATTCACCTAAATGGGGGGCTGCACATGAAGAAAGAGCATAAAGCCTTGGACCATTGCCCGGCACACCTTTGAAGCCGATGGACAGATGGGAGATAACGTCACCCGATCCTGAAAATCCTTCCAACACAGTGACGAAAACGGGAGACTCTCCACATCAGGCCCCCACTACTAAACTGGCTTCCTTCATCTGTTATGCAGCGTAAGCAGTCATTAAACAAAGTTATTTCTCCTATGTTATTTCTTACCGCCGTATCACTAAGGGAGGGGTATCATCTTTTTATATCATATCTATATCAATTCGGGTTATGTAACACGCCACAATTACAAAAGAACTCATTCCCAGGGAGCTAACGCCCCCAGCAGGATACAATTGCTAACTATGCTCTGAAGATGCAAAGAAAAGAAAAAGCGTAGCCGGACACCTAGATGGATGGGAAGGGGACAACACGATGTATTTTACAGACAGAATTACATAGTTTATAAAATTTACAGATGTGCATGTTTTTTTGGATTTTTTTCCAGTAAATGTTTCCAAAGATACTTTTCTCATTGTCCATTTAGTTGTATGTGTGTTGCTATATGACAGTTAGTTTTTTGAAATCAGAAAGGTAAAAATAAGCAAGACAACAGCAACACCCAATGTACAATATCCAGCCACTACACTACGACATACTGAAATACGATACCAGTCATTTGTCACTTTTGCTATTCCCTTCAAAGTCAAATTTAGTATGTCATTTAGCCAACCCATTGCCTAAACTGTTGTTCATTTCTTTTCATGTTGCATGAAAGGGTTTCGTGACATTCCGCCATGTCTGTTGTTGGTACGCGTATATGCATACTGGTTGCTGCACAATGAATTTAGTGAAATTTGATGATGACATCAGAAAATCAACTCTCGCTACCGGAGAGCTGGCTGAAATTTTGGAAATTACAGATATTCTTCCGGTTGTATAATAGATCAATTGTAAGATGCCATCGGGCATTGCAACTCCTCTCCTATTGCACATGAAAGGATGGTGGATGAAGCTGAAATTCAGACCAACTCAGAAAAATCAGTCGGTGACTGCAAGTTGGCCTTAAAATGGTGCCAAAATCTAATTTTGAATGCCTGGCTTTACTGAGTTTTCTTGAACCCTGACCTACAGATATAAAGCTCTAAAGTAAAATATTCCAGAAATACTTTTCAAAGCAGTGCCTAACCAGTTATGGCAAACACTTGTCAAACTCCCCTCTCTAGAGGGCTCATATCTGCTTCTTTCAAGATGTGTATTTAGGTCCAACCTGGAGACCCACTCATTGTTTCCTCACAACCTGTACAAGACCTGGGGACTCTGGTCCACTCCATGCTTTATTGCTTTATTGGATGCTAACAGAAACGTTCACACAAGACATTGCAGCATCACAGTTAAGACTTTAAAGAGCTGAGCTGCTTGCTGCTGCATCTGATGAATAAGCCTATGTGTCACAGACACAATTCTCAGTCTTTAAAGCTGGCTATATTTTACAGATCAAATTACAGCAACATTGATTTTTTTCAACTGTCACAGTTTCTGCTACCTTTTATAAACACTGAAATGCAAGATTTAAAATACTATTGCAAAGGAAACCTAAACATTTCATTTTTATTTTTATCAGGTTCTTGACACCTAATAAAACATAAGAGACACAGTCATATATAAAGATTCTTGCAGTGTTTTTGCAGGATGGTGCAGTTTAATGCCACCAATTGTTTATGAAGATTGGCTTTTAATAAATAGCTGGGTAAATTTAATTATCCTCTTTTTTATAATATTGTTAATATTTATAATTGTTTAAAAAAACACAACCTGCTTCCATGAGGCATTGATCAGCAGAGCTCCATGTAGGATCTGTTTTTGTGAACTGAATGCTTCACTGGAGACCTGACAACATGCATGTTGATGCCCTTGCTGTAGTCTGACACAGATGCTATAGGCATGAATTGATTTGTTGGATTAATTAAGTGGCAGCTGCCTGGATACTCACAGACTTTGCAGAAAATCGATGTCTGCGGCCAGACTTCTTGGGACAGTTGGTGACTGGTGCTGCACAACCCAATGTCAGACAGGCAAACAAAAAGAGGGGGGAATTCCTATTTGTCATAGTGTCACATCGTCCTGCCACAAACATATTGTACCAATCCACAATAAATACACAATAAAGTGGAAGAAATAAACACAGGGCTAAAGTTTGCTGAATAAACTAACAATAACCAATAAGAAAATGCAAACACAAAAAATGACATCAAATAGAATGCCTAAATTCAGGTAAGCGCATTAAAGATATTTTATGAAAAGACACACATACAGAAAGTTAGAGTAAAACAAAATTAAAAGATTTGTGAACATCTGTTTGATTGATCTCATATATAAATTCTTTGCAAATTTGATGTTTAAAATTTGTCTGGTTTACTTCAAGATCCTTATGCAGTGTTTGAGTTGTTGATAAGTCACTGCTCTTTGCATAGCTGATGCCGTATTGTAACACTGACAGATAAGTATAAAAATGTGATTGATTGTGGATTGAAGTTCAGAGTCTTCATTCTGAGCATTACTTTTCATAATCAGCGCATACTTTTTTAAAAACAATGAACAGGTGACTTAAGCGATGAATGTACCGTACGTGACTATAGACATGGTGCAGAGAAAGGCGCAGTCAATCACGTTGAAAGTCTGTTACTTGGCCGCAATGAGTTTCCACAGTCTAATTATTTGTACACTTGAATATTAAAATAATATTTACTCACTTCTGGGTTATAAAGTGCAGCTTAGTGTGTAATTACGGCCCCTAAGATCATTCAAAGCTGGCAGTAGTGCTCAGTGTTTCAAACTCTTCATAATTAAACCAATTAAGTCCATGTGGAGTTCAAAAGCAGTGAAACATCACAGGATGCTACGACTCCTACACGCTGAAGGAGTAGCTGTGTACAGCTCTTATTATTATAATAAGACTCTTTATTATATTAACAGGGTCAAAATGTTATTCAAAACTCACAATGACAAATATCTAAATATGTAAAGTGGAAGTTTAAAAGTAGCAAATGAGCATGACAAAAACTTTAGCACTTTACTATGTCGATTGGCACATGCAGGTAAGACGTTTACTGTACTCTTTACACATAATAGTAAGGACTCAATAAACCTTTTAATGACAATGATGTTCCCCCATGACACTAGATCACAATATGGGGTAGGCTTGCAAGGGAACAGCCAGTCTGGTATTCCCCAGAACATTTCAGTGGCAAGGGGGAGCATAAGTGAATACCTGCTGACTGACTATTGTGAGCTGCACAAATTGTAGGCAGTTGACAAATTGACTTAATGCAAATGATTATTTTTGCATGGACACTCACTTCAGTGTACATGTATGTATAATGCATTGGCTGGTACAGAGCTTACTCTACATGAATACATATGTGGATACATGATGCAACATTCAATGGGAAGAATGCACACCAAGAAGTAATAAGCTAGAACTTAAAATGTATATAGGATCTGATTGTTAGGGTGGTACCGGAATTCTTATCTAACCAGTAAAACTCTCACATTGATACTCACTTAACAACCAAGTAAAACTGTCACGTAAAGGAATAGATGATAGTGACTTGGGCCAGTGAGCCTAGAGTTAGGAGGAAGTAGTTGACAAGGGACCAATGGGGAGAGAATAGAAGGCCAGAGCTACAGAAGGAGAACTATGGGAGTATTAGATGGACTAAGGGATTGTGGCTTAGAGAAGGTCAGCAGACCAACCACCCTTTAGGTGCTTTTGGACATTAATCTACAGAAAGACTCTGAAGCTTGGGTTATGTTGTTTTGTCCTGTTTTGTAACAGTCCCTTTGCCTTAGCTGTTGCTGTTCTTTCTTAAGTGCTTTTTTCATTTTAGTACTTTGGTCTCATATGTTAGGTCAGGTCAAGTGCCTCTTGAAGTCCATAGGCTCAATACAGGACATCTGGTAAAAGAGAAGAATATTGTACGGTACTAGTGCGGGCTTGTTTTAAAGTCAATGCTTACTTATTTGATAAGAGCATTTCGAAAATATCCAAAAAGAGGCACAGGAAAAGTTTTAGTTGTAGGGTTCCACCCTGGCATGAGAGTTTACCATGAACACACCATATTGGATCGAATAAGATATTTACAACAGTAAACTTCACCTACGCATATAAATCCCATGAGCTTACTATCGGTTGAACCTCACTGTTACATCAGGATTCATCTTCATGTATGACAAGTGTCTAGTACTTTTATGTCCAACAAAGTCTTTTGAAGTTTCTGATGAGTTTTTCCATACAATGTGGATCTGTAGTCAGGTTGTCTGTGTCAGTCTGAGAGATGCAAACAATCCTCAAACCTAGTCATAAAACTCATGTCTCTATTCAAACCATTTTGTAATGTCTTTAAAAGACTTTGTTGGACAGTTATCTTATCCAAAGATCTTGACCATACATTGTTCTTCTCTCTTGTTAAATGAATCTTAGCCTGAAGAGGTCTATTAATTTTTTAAATCTAAGATGTCTCACTTAAAGGTTTTCCAATGTTCTATCTGTCCTGGTGTCTATATTAACAGAGGGAACTCCAGTTTCTGTATTACAAGAAGGGACCTGAGTTGCCTCGAAAGCTTGCATATTGTAATCTTTTTAGTTAGCCAATAAAAGGTGTCATTTTGCTTAACTTCTCACTAGGTCCATCTTTATAAAAACTTCAAGGTATCCAGCTGTATACGGTATATTGTATACTAGCTGCATTATATGTCAGTAGGCCAGCCACAGGGGATGCACAAACCAGTGTATTTCTTCGTGCCAGTCCCAAGCCCGGAAAAATGGGGAGGGTTATGTCAGGAAGGGCACCTGGTGTAAAATTTTGCCAAGTCAATATGCAGACAACAATACAAATTTCCATACCGGATCGGTCGAGCCCCGGGTTAACAATAACCGCCACCAGTACTGTTAGCCAACAGGGTGCTGGCGGAAATTGGGCTACTGTTGGCCGAAGAAGAAGAAGGAGAAGAAGAGGGGGGAGACATGTCCGGAGGCAGGAGGAGAGGAGGAAAGTAAAGAGAGTAGAACTGAGGGTAGGAACTTTGAATGTTGGCAGTATGACTGGTAAGAGGAGAGAGTTAGCTGATATGATGGAGAGAAGGAATGTTGATATATTGTGCGTGCAAGAGACTAAATGGAAGGGGAGTAAGGCCAGGTGGATTGGAGGTGGATTCAAATTATTCTATCATGGTATGGATGGGAGGAGAAATGGGGTAGGAGTTATTCTGAAAGACCAGTATGTCAAGAGTGTTTTGGAGGTGAAAAGAGTGTCAGGCAGAGTAATGATTATGAAGCTGGAAATTGAGGTGTGGTGACCAATGTTGTTAGTGCATATGCACCGCAAGTTGGGCGAGAAAGAAGATTTAACAGTGAACCCAAGGGACAGAAAGTGGTGATTGGAGCAGATTTCAATGGGCGTGTTGGTGAAGGGAACAGTGGAGACAAGGAGGTGATGGATAGGTATGGTGTCAAGGAGAGGAATGAAGGTCAGAGGATAGTGGATTTTGCCAAAAGGATGGACATGGCTGTGGTGAATACATATTTTAAGAAGAGGGAGGAGCATAGGGTTACGTACAAGAGTGGAGGAAGATGTACACAGGTAGATTACATCCTATGCAGAAGAGTTGATCTGAAGGAGATTGAAGACTGCAAAGTGGTGGCAGGGGAAAGTGTAGTTAAGCAGCATAGGATGGTGGTCTGTAGGATGACGTTGGAGATCAAGAAGAGGAAGAGAGTGAGGGCAGAGCCAAGGATCAAATGGTGGAAGTTGAAAAAGGAAGACTGCAAGGTTGAGTTTAGGGAGGAGGTGAGACGGGCACTGGATGGCAGTGAAGAGTTTCCAGACAGCTGGGAAACTACAGCAGATGTAGTAAGGGTGACAGCAAGAAAGGTGCTTGGAGTGACATCTGGAAAGAGGAAGGAGGAAAAGGAAACCTGGTGGTGGAATGAAGAAATACAGGAGAGTATAAAGAGGAACAGGATGGCAAAGAAGAAGTGGGATAGTCAGAAAGATGCAGAAAGTAGACAAGAGTACTACAAGGAGATAAGGCGCAAGGTGAAGAGAGAGGTGGCGAAGGCTAAAGAAAAGGCGTATGATGAGTTGTATGAG
Source organism: Erpetoichthys calabaricus (assembly GCF_900747795.2). Classification (NCBI taxonomy): domain Eukaryota; kingdom Metazoa; phylum Chordata; class Cladistia; order Polypteriformes; family Polypteridae; genus Erpetoichthys; species Erpetoichthys calabaricus. The sequence continues at coordinate 64,753,515 of NC_041395.2, forward strand.
AGGTTGGACACTAAGGAGGGAGAAAAGGACCTGTACCGATTGGCTAGACAGAGGGACCGAGCTGGGAAAGATGTGCAGCAGGTTAGGGTGATAAAGGATAAAGATGGAAACGTACTCACAAGCGAAGAGAGTGTGTTGAGCAGATGGAAAGAGTACTTTGAGAGGCTGATGAATGAAGAGAACGAGAGAGAGAAGAGGTTGGATGATGTGGAGACAGTGAATCAGGAAGTGCAATGGATTAGCAAGGAGGAAGTAAGGACAGCTATGAAAAGGATGAAAACTGGAAAGGCCGTTTGTCCAGATGACATACCTATGGAAGCATGGAGGTGTTTAGGAGAGATGGCAGTGGAGTTTTTAACCAGATTGTTTAATGGAATCTTGGAAAGTGAGAGGATGCCTGAGGAGTGGAGAAGAAGTGTACTGGTGCTGATATTCAACAATAAAGGGGATGTGCAGGACTGCAGTAACTACAGGGGGATAAAATTGATGAGCTACAGCATGAAGTTATGGGAAAGAGTAGTGGAGCTAGGTTAAGAAGTGAGGTGATGATTAGTGAGCAGCAGTTTGGTTTCATGCCAAGAAAGAGCACCACAGATGCAATGTTTGCTCTGAGGGTGTTGATGGAGAAGTATAGAGAAGGCCAGAAGGAGTTGCATTGCGTCTTTGTGGACCTGGAAAAAGCATATGACATGGTGCCTCGAGAGGAGTTGTGGTATTGTATGAGGAAGTCGGGAGTGGCAGAGAAGTACGTAAGAGTTGTACAGGATATGCACGAGAGAAGTGTGACTGTGGTGAGGTCTGCAGTAGGAGTGAAGGAACATTCAAGTTGGAGGTGGGATTACGTCAGGGATCGCCTCTGAGTCCTTTCTTATTTGCAGTGGTGATGGACAGGTTGACAGATGAGATTAGACAGGAGTCCCTGTGGACTATGATTTTTGCTGATGACATTGTGATCTGTAGCGATAGTAGGGAGCAGGTTGAGGAGACCATGGAGAGGTGGAGATATGCTCTAGAGAGGAGAGGAATGAAGGTCAGTAGTAACAAGTCAGAATACATGTGTGTGAATGAGAAGGAGGTCAGAGGAATGGTGAGGATGCAGGGAGTAGAGTTGGTGAAGGTGGATGAGTTTAAATACTTGGGATCAACAGTACAGAGTAATGGGTTTGTGGAAGAGAGGTGAAAAAGAGAGTGCAGGCAGGGTGGAATGAGTGGAGAAGAGTGTCAGGAGTAATTTGTGACAGACAGATATCAGCAAGAGTGAAAGGGAAGGTCTACAGGATGGTAGTGAGACCAGCTATGTTATATGGGTTGGAGACGGTGGCACTGACCAGAAAGCAGGAGACAGAGCTGGAAGTAACAGAGTTAAAGATGCTAATATTTGCATTGGGTGTTACGAGGATGGACAGGATTAGAAATGAGTACATTAGAGGGTCAGCTCAAGTTGGACGATTGGGAGACAAAGTCAGAGAGGCAAGATTATGTTGGTTTGGACATGTGCAGAGGAGAGATGCTGGGTATATTGGGAGAAGGATGCTAAGGATAGAGCTACCAGGGAAGAGGAAAATAGGAAGGCCTAAGTGAAGGTTTATGGATGTGGTGAGAGAGGACATGCAGGTGGTGGGTGTAACAGAGTAAGATGCAGAGGACAGAAAGATATGGAAGAAGATGATCTACTGTGGCGACCCCTAATGGGAGCGGCCAAAAGAAGAAGAAGAAGTAGGCCTCAGTTACAGTGCCATTGGTTGACTGGATATATCAGAAGTATGTTTCTGTTTACAATATATTTTCCTTTTATTAGGGGCTAATATTATTACAGGTAGTCGTCAACAACATTCGGTTCTGACAGACTGTAACTGAACGTAATCAAAACCGCTGCAGGTAATAAACTGACATCGAGATGAATGAGTCATGACATATGGAGCTGGCATGGTGAAGACTGTCCCTTGCCTTTTAGATGCGGTAGCAGTCATAATTTAAATGGATGAATTTCGACAACTACCTGTAGTTCACTTGAACTGTTTACTATTGGTGCTACATGCAGTATTTGGTTTGCAGATTTGGAGATTGCAGTAATACTGTGTATTAAAGTGCTATTCAGAAATGTTAAAAGCCAGAAGTCCACATGACTGCTATCATCAAGTTCTTCCATGTGAACCCTGAATACAATGAGGACTGATTGTGAGGTCATTTATGTTTGGTAGAATGCTGGGTGGTCTCGTGGCCTCAGAACCCCTGCAGATTTTCTTTTTTTCTCCACCCGTCTGGAGTTTTTTTTGATTTTTCTGTCCTCCCTGGCCATCGGACCTTACTTTTATTCTATTTTAATTAGTGTTCCCTAATTCTAATTTCTTATTTATTTTGTCTTTTTTCTCTTTCTTCATTATGTAAAGCACTTTGAGCTACATCATTTGTATGAAAATGTGGTATATAAATAAATGTTGTTGCTGTTGTTGTTATCTGCTTCAACATGTTGTGCATTCAGAGATGCTCTTCTGCTTACCTCGGTTATAACGAATGGTTATTTGAGTTACTGTTGCCCTTCTATCTTGACTTGAACCAGTCTGACCGTTCTCCTCTGACCTCAGGCATCAACAAGGCATTTTCAACCAGACCACTGCTGCTCACTGGATATTTCCACTTTTTTGGACCATTCTCTGTAAATCCAAGAGATAGTTGTGCATTAAAATCCCAACAGATCAGCAGCTTCTGAAATACTCAGACCAGCCTGCCTCACACCAACAACCATGCCTCGGTCAAAGTCACTTAAATCACCTGTCTTCCCCATTCTGATGGTCGGTTTGTATTTCAGCAGGTCGTCATGATGGCCGGATAGTGTGAATGTACTTTCTTCTTTCTCTTCTCTCTCTGTCCACCCTCCTCCAGTTAATGTTGCCTTCCTTCCTCCCGACTCTGACTCCCCAGATGAGGCATGATGGCTTCCTTTTATGTTGGGCACGGGAGTACTTCCAGTACCTGGGCATAGCCCGAAGGAAGCACTTACGGGTCAGGCAGAAGTTTTAAAAAGTAGGGTTCATGAATCCCTGCAGCACCCCCTGGTGGCACCCATGGGACAGTGCAGGGCTGACTCTCGGCACTACAGTTCCCACCAAGCCCTACAAAGTGTGACATGGATACCACGGTCATGGGATGGTGCCATCTAGCAGTTGGGGGATAAAAATATATAACATTAGGAGCTTTCCCCCACTGCTCCCTTATTTTGTTCTCCTGTCTGGGTAAGAGTCTCATACTCATCCCTCATCTCTCAAACTCATCTCATTTGGAAAATTGAAAAGGTAGTGAAATTAAAATATGGGCAAGGGCTTCATGAGGAAAGACAGCACACTAAGTGGAAATGTTCTTACCAAAGCAAAGAAATTGACTAAGTGATACAACAAAGGAGGGAACCTCAGCAAGAGACTTTGTTAGGTATTAAGAAGATGCTAGTGTTATAATTGCCAAGATGAAGCAGTAGATCAAATAAGAAATTTTGGCAGCGAAGGAACCACAAATAGTGGGAACAAAAGGGACAGGCAAAAATCTTTATTTAACAGGCTGAGGGCAAAAAAACACTTGGGAGAGCAAAGAATTAATTAAAAAAAAATTATTAATTATTTATAGCATTGTATTTTGAGATTCAGTCCTTGGATACAAGGTATGAGGTGCCATGTCACATGATCTTTGCCCTCAGTGACGAGTAACATACAGTTAGGTCCATAAATATTTGGACAGAGACAACTTTTTTCTCATTTTGGTTCTGTACATTACCACAGTGAATTTTAAATGAAACAGCTCTGATGCAGTTGCAGACTTTCAGCTTTAATTTAGTGGGGTGAACAAAACGATTGCATAAAAATGTGAGGCAACTAAAGCATTTTTTTAACACAATCAGGGGCTCAAAAGTAATTGGACAAATTAAATAACTGGAAATAAAATGTTCATTTCTAATACTTGGTTGAAAACCCATTGCTGGCAATGACAGCCTGAAGTCTTGAACTCAGGTGCCATACAGTAGCAACCACAGCCACGCAATGACAGGCTCAAAATGGAAGTAACTATAAAAAAGAATTTGAAAGAGAATACAAATTGATTTTATCAGAATAATGATAAAAGTAATAAACCAGTAGAAATATACATACAAAAATTTAATGAAAGGAATATATGAAATCCAAGACTGTCAAAATGATGATTTGTCACAGCATTACTCGCTGCGTGAAGTAGGCTACATGAAACATGTGCCCAAAAGGCATTATGGAACTGCAGGATAGTTGAGGCACACTCGTATGAATGGAGGGTTGGGATTCCTTCATGCTCATGCTACCTGGCCACTGACAGAAGGCGCCTCCAGTTCTTTAGTGCTTTCTAAATAGAGAGCCAATAAAAGAATAGTGAGGCTTTGCTTGCAACAGAAAATGGCAGACAGCCATTAAACTATTGGAGATAAAGAATGTGGCCCTTGGGACATAATAGTTTAGCCTCTGAGTCAAGACAATTGATTCAGGCATTAACTTGAGATGACATCTCTGGCCTGGACTGTAAGTGGCTACCTTGTAAAAGGAGCTAATTGAGCTTTGGGTTGGAGGCAGCTTAGAGTAAGAGCTGTTTGAAAGAGTGGAGGTCAGGTGGAACTTGTGGTTTATCGAAGGAGTTGGAGTTGCCTTCATTCTCTCTTCTTAAGCCCACACAGGACAGCTGCCAGAAGATAGAAGATTTCTCCTGGTTCCTCGTCACTTCCCTTATTTTGTAAATGTGCCCCATCCTATGATATCAGTTGATGAAACTGCTTTTGGTTACTCCTGTACTCATTCTGTCTTATTAGCCCAAAAACATGTCCTTGAGCAGGTACTTTTCATTTCTTCTTTCCATATAGAGTGATTTTCAGAAGGCTTTGACTTCAACAACCTATCAGTTCACCTGCCACTCAAGTTATTAATCCATACCAGGGCTTCAACTTCTTCTGATCATTTCAGATTAGCTGCCTTCTGGTTAGCCAGTCTTTCATTGTAAAAAGACACCTAACATTGCACATCCAAACTTTTGAATAAATTCAAAAAATAGACCAACTTTTTGAGTACTTTGATTTAGTTAAGGAACACTGATGTTATGCTGGATAAGGATCATTGTTTTGTTCTAAGAAGACTGAAATTTGGTGTAATGTTCTCAGTGCCCATCAAAATATCTCAGGTGGCACTCTCTCAGATGCCTCCTCCAAATCTATGAATTTATAATACAGCTTCTATCCCTTTCCCTCAAGCGTTTCCTGTATTTGACTAACAACAAAGATTCCGTTCCCCTCCTTTAACCGTCACCTTATCGTGGTGGAGGGGTTTGCGTGTCCCAATGATCCTAGGAGCTCTGTTGTCCGGGGCTTTATGCCCCTGGTAGGGCCACCCAAGGCAAACTGGTCCTAGGTGAGGGATGAGACAAAGAGCGGTTAAACAAACCTCCTATGAAGAAAAACAATTTTGGACGGCGTTTTCCCTTGCCCGGACGCGGGTCACCGGGGCCCCACTCTGGAGCCAGGCCTGGAGGTGGGGCTCGATGGCGAGCGCCTGGTGGCCGGGCCTGCACCCATGGGGCTCAGCCGGGCACAGCCCGAAGAGGCAACGTGGGTCCCCCTTCCCATGGGCTCACCACCTATGGAAGGGGCCAAGGAGGTCGGGTGCAGTGTGAGTTGGGTGGTGGCCGAAGGCGGGGACCTTGGCGGTCCGATCCTCGGCTACAGAAACTGGCTCTTGGGACGTGGAATGTCACCTCTCTGAAGGGGAAGGAGCCTGAGCTAGTGCGCGAAGTTGAGAGGTTCCGGCTAGATATAGTCGGACTCACCTCGACGCACAGCTTGGACTCTGGAACCAATCTCTTTGAGAGGGGCTGGACTCTCTACCACTCTGGAGTTGCCCCCGGTGAGAGGCGCCGAGCAGGTGTGGGTATACTTATTGCCCCCCAACTTGGAGCCTGTACATTGGGGTTTACCCCGGTGGACGAGAGGGTAGCCTCCCTTCGCCTTCGGGTGGGGGGACGGGTCCTAACTGTTGTTTGTGCGTATGCACCGAACAGCAGTTCGGAGTACCCACCCTTTTTGGAGTCCCTGGAGGGGGTGCTAGAGGGCATACCTTCTGGGGACTCCCTCGTTCTGCTGGGAGACTTCAATGCTCACGTGGGCAATGACAGTGAGACCTGGAAGGGCGTGATTGGGAGGAATGGCCCCCCTGATCTGAACCCGAGCAGTGTTTTGTTATTGGACTTCTGTGCTCGTCACGGATTGTCCATAACGAACACCATGTTCAAGCATAGGGGTGTTCATATGTGCACTTGGCACCAGGACACCCTAGGCCTCAGTTCAATGATCGACTTTGTGGTCGTGTCGTCGGACTTGCGGCCACATGTCTTGGACACTCGGGTGAAGAGAGGGGCGGAGCTGTCAACTGATCACCACCTGGTGGTGAGTTGGCTTCGATGGTGGGGGAGGATGCCGGTCAGGCGTGGTAGGCCCAAACGTGTTGTGAGGGTCTGCTGGGAACGTCTGGCAGAGCCCCCTGTCAGAAGTAGCTTCAACTCCCACCTCCGGCAGAACTTCGACCACATCCCGAGGGAGGTGGGGGACATTGAGTCCGAATGGGCCATGTTCCGTGCCTCTATTGTTGAGGCAGCTGACCGGAGCTGTGGCCGTAAGGTGGTCGGTGCCTGTCGTGGCGGCAATCCCCGAACCCGCTGGTGGACACCGGCGGTGAAGGATGCCGTCAAGCTGAAGAAGGAGTCCTACAGGACCCTTTTGTCCTGTGGGACCCCGGAGGCAGCTGATAGGTACCGGCAGGCCAAGCGGAATGCGGCTTTGGTGGTTGCTGAGGCAAAAACTCGGGCGTGGGAGGAGTTTGGGGAGGCCATGGAGAATGACTTTCGGACGGCTTCGAGGAGATTCTGGTCCACCATCCGGCGTCTCAGGAAGGGGAAGCAGTGCAGTGTCAACACTGTATATGGTGGGGATGGTGCGCTGCTGACCTCGACTCGGGACGTTGTGGGTCGGTGGGGGGAATACTTCGAAGACCTCCTCAATCCCATTAACATGCCTTCCAATGAGGAAGCAGAGCCTGGGGACTCAGAGGTGGGCTCCCCCATCTCTGGGACTGAGGTCACCGAGGTGGTCAAAAAACTCCTTGGTGGCAGGGCCCCGGGGGTGGATGAGATACGCCCGGAGTTCCTCAAGGCTCTGGATGTTGTAGGACTGTCTTGGCTGACACGCCTCTGCAACATCGCATGGACATCAGGGACAGTGTCTCTGGATTGGCAGACCGGGGTGGTGGTCCCCCTCTTTAAGAAGGGGGATCGGAGGGTGTGTTCCAACTACAGAGGGATCACACTCCTCAGCCTCCCTGGAAAAGTCTATTCAGGGGTCCTGGAGAGGAGGGTCCGTCGGATAGTCGAGGCTCGGATTCAGGAGGAACAGTGTGGTTTTCGTCCTGGTCGCGGAACAGTGGACCAGCTCTATACCCTTAGCAGGGTCCTGGAGGGTGCATGGGAGTTTGCCCAACCAGTCTACATGTGTTTTGTGGACTTAGAAAAGGCATTCGACCGTGTCCCTCGGGGAATCCTGTGGGGGGTACTCCGAGAGTATGGGGTACCGGCCCCCCCTGATAAGGGCTGTTCAGTCCCTGTACGATCGGTGCCAGAGCTTGGTCCGCATTGCCGGCAGTAAGTCGAACCCGTTTCCAGTGAGAGTTGGACTCCGCCAGGGCTGCCCTTTGTCACCGATTCTGTTCATAACTTTTATGGACAGAATTTCTAGGCGCAGCCAGGGTGTTGAGGGGGTCCGGTTTGGTGGGCTCAGGATTGGGTCACTGCTTTTTGCAGATGATGTTGTCCTGTTTGCATCATCAGGCCGTGATCTTCAGCTCTCTCTGGATCGGTTCGCAGCCGAGTGTGAAGCGGCTGGGATGAGAATCAGCACCTCCAAATCCGAGACCATGGTCCTCAGCCGGAAAAGGGTGGAGTGCCCTCTCAGGGTTGGTAGCGAGATCCTGCCCCAAGTGGAGGAGTTCAAGTATCTCGGGGTCTGGTTCACGAGTGAGGGAAGAATGGAGCGCGAGATCGACAGGCGGATCGGTGCGGCATCCGCAGTAATGCGGGCATTGCATCGGTCTGTCGTGGTGAAAAAGGAGCTGAGCCGCAAGGCGAAGCTCTCAATTTACCAGTCGATCTATGTTCCTACCCTCACCTATGGTCATGAGCTATGGGTAGTGACCGAAAGAACGAGATCGCGAATACAAGCGGCTGAAATGAGTTTCCTCTGCAGGGTGTCTGGGCTTTCCCTTAAAGATAGGGTGAGAAGCTCAGTCATCCGGGAGGGGCTCAGAGTAGAGCCGCTGCTCCTCCGCATCGAGAGGAGTCAGATGAGGTGGCTCGGGCATCTGATCAGGATGCCTCCTGGACGCCTCCCTGGTGAGGTGTTCCGGGCACGTCCAACCGGGAGGAGGCCCCGGGGAAGACCCAGGACACGCTGGAGGGACTATGTCTCTCGACTGGCCTGGGAACGCCTTGGGATTCTCCCGGAAGAGCTAGAAGAAGTGGCCGGGGAGAGGGAAGTCTGGGCATCTCTGCTCAAGCTGCTGCCCCCGCGACCCGACCTCGGATAAGCGGGAGACAATGGATGGATGGATGGATGGATGGACAAAGATTCCGTTGCTCCCTTTCCATGCTTGAAACAGACTGCATTTTGTTAACTTTCACCTGATTTCTTATTCATTTCTCTAACACTCTCTTCATTACCTGTTCGGAAGGCGTGATTCATGATATGACAAACGCACCAATGGACCACCCATTCATTTTGCATACTGGAACAAGCACACTCCAGTTCCAATCTTCATGAATCTTCTCTTCAGAAACAATCATGTTGCATCTGTCATTCAAACAGTCAACTGCAGGACCTTCCATTGCCACCAGCACTTCCAACACCACTTCTTTTGGTTCTGGTCCTTTACGTATTTTCTTTTTCAGTGTTTTTGCAACCTCCTCTTTTGAAAACTAACAGCTCACTCCTTCAGTTTTCCCACATTGAGCATCATTATGCCATTGTAATGCCCCATGCCCTCTGTCCTAGCATTGCGTAGTTGTTAGAGTTGATTTTTATTATTAAATATTTAAATACTAGCTGATTACCCAGTGGCTTCGCTCACTGAGTGCAAGGGAAAAAAATAAAATGTAGTCTATAAGTTATTAAACAGTAACACATTAACATTTTAAGAAGTAAAGATACATTGAGCACTACTGGAGTGGTTTCGGGTAAACTACCATTGTAAAGGCGGTATAACACAACAGGTAAGTAGTACTAACAGCAGGTAAAATGTATTTGGATCATCTCTCAGTAGTAGATCCCTTTTGAAATGCGCTACATGACGGCTGTGGTATAGAAATTACATTTTCTATGTTTACGTCAAATTTCTGCCTGTGGTAATGTGCCTTACTGGCATTACCAGCAATTAAAGAAAATTAGTTTTGTGTCCTCTGCAGTGTTAAGAGAGAAAGGATTTGGTTTGGGATAAAAGGAAAAAAGGTATAAAGAAAGGAAATTTGTCTTTTTCTTTTATTTTTCTTTTATATAGTGTAGAGAGACGTCTTCGCTGACGATATGAGCGCCTTTTGGGGAGTGTTGCGGTGGGTCTTGTGTAGACTGGAGAGATGGCCCTGCCATTAACTGGCCGGGATGGCACTGTCGGTCCTCCACTCCTGTGCGTGCCTCCCGTGACCTCATAACCCTATACGTGCAAAAGAAAGTGCGAAGCGTCTTAATATTAGTTTGCTGTGGTCTAGAAAAGGGATCCCGTGTTTGCAGTTGTCTGGGCTGTAGCTCAGGGGAAAGAGGAAAAAAATTAAAAGTGCTTACTTTCACTTAAGGCAGAAGCGCAGTCACCATCTCAAAGGCCAGCACAGCTATGTGCGGGCCGGCTGATCGAGTTTTATAGTATTTTTGCAGGGCAGGAGATGCCACTTTTTGCAGACACGTTCACATCATCGCGTGCCTACGGAGGGATGACATGGAACAGGTTAATTGTCGGCACTCTCACAAAAAGGAATTACAGCGCCTGACAACCTTGCACCATGTGCCTGTGATTCAAGAGAAAAATAATTCTGATAAATGTGGACGCTGCCCTTCCGTGCTTAATGGGCAGAAGGTCCAAACAATTCCCTAGTCCAACACTTTACATGTCTGTACATCTTCTTAGATGTAAACTCTCTATCTTCTTAAAATAACTGATTACAAAAGCAACCTTGAATGTTGCAGGGTTTTAGTGACCCGAACTCACCTTAAGGGACAGTAAGTAGTCGTACAGGGCAATTTACAAACAGAGTCCTGCTTCGATGGCGCAGATTACACTCATTCGCAAAGATTTCCACTCTCCCAGGAGCCGATGGGGCACTTGAAGTGTCACAAACAGTGCGAGAAGAGAGGACGCTGCCCGAAACTGTGAAGCTCTCAACCCGGCAGAGCAGCCCGACATTCCGTGCCTCCCAGCGTCCACTTTGTTCTCAACATAATTTCTATATCGCATAGTCATATGTAATTTCCGTTTCATATGTAATTTCCATATCGCGTGGTCATACATCATTTCCATTTCAAACGCGAAAAGAATTTTATATATATAGATTAAATAACTTATATTCTTGTTATCAGTTAGCTTCTGCCTTTAGCACTCTTAGAAAATATTTTAATTAAAGTTTCTCGGTTTCTGGCTCTCTTCTGCTATTACTCCTGTACACAGTAAGTATCAATAAGAAAATCAGTATAAGCAAGAGCAGCAGAAGTTCTGACTCCGAGGGTCTGTTTATCAGTAACTTTCAAGGACATGAGAAATGCCCACTAATGTACTTCTGTAATTAATTGTGTATTTAAGAAGTGTAATCACCTGCTGTAATTCAGTCATCGCCTTCCTAGTACTGCAATGACTCCAAACGTGTGTCAATAATACAGTAAGTCTTACCATCTGGAACTGACTTTATGAATTTGACTCATAAATGGTTTATGACAGATTGATAATGGCACCAGATTATAAGACACAGACACAAATGATATAGAAAAATGTTAAATCGGGTTATTCTAATACATGCTAAAAACTACTGTCCCGCATCATGCAATAAGTTATCATTAAAATCAGTTCAGTCAAGAAAAAGAATAATGTACAAAAAATAAAAAAAGTTCAAATAAAACTAAAGAAAAAAAAATAAAGCTGATCGTTTTCCATCTTTCCTTTCTGAAAGTGATTCAGGTCCAAGATCAAAAGTTTACAGAAAAACAGATGAATGGCTAGCACACCCCTCCAATCTCAGATTCTGCCTCCACTTCATGGAGTTAATTGGAAGATTCAATCACCGGCAATGCACATCCTTCTCTCTAAAATGAAGCATTCAGAAGGTTACTAGAAAAGAGACACAAGTAATGATCTGAAGAGAAGATGATAGGAATGACCCTCTCTAGTAAATGCAGTGCCATTGCCTCAATCTCCACCAATAGGCTCATACGTTGCTATGCTTGTAACACGCTTAATTCTGAATTATCTCCTATAACAACAGGTTCATGCACATTCTCATGCAAACATGCAAACAGATCCATAGCTCAAATAATTTTCATGAACCCCTCACAGGTAACTGATTTTTCTCCAGGCCCTTCACTCTCTCCCACAGCTATTTCCTTTGCCATGCCTACAACTAATCTGGTGCTCTTTCCTCACAGTGACAAGGTAACGCTGACACAACTGCACCTCCACACCTGGACATGCATGCAGCCCAGCCAGCCTCCCCAGACCCATACGACTGCTTCTGAGTTCCTCTTCCCAGAGAACACCTTTGTTCCCCTAACTAGCAATTTCTTACAGGTGCCATACAACATACCTAATACTATTTACAAAAATAAAGAGTAAAGCTATAAAAAGTTTCTCTCCTAGGCTGTAAGTAAATCCCATGACACGTCCTCTCACGCCCATTCATTCCTCATTCAACAGTTCCTCCATATATTTTCTCCAGGTTTCCTGAATTCCATTACTAACAATCACGATATTCCCTTCTGCATTTTGCAAACAATTCATCCCTACTACATGCCATCTTTCTATTGTGACTCCAAATACATTACTCTTTACATGTTCATTTTGCATCTTGCTTGCAAATTTCATGCCCTCCCATCTGATTTTCTAGCATTTCACTTTGGTTTCTCACAGTTTCCTTACAGATCATCTTGTCACCTCTTGTTTTTTAACACTCCCTAGTTGTTAGGTTTATGTGTCATTAGAAGTCTAATTCTAGTTTCAGTTGACTTTAGGGGTCAGCTTCATCGACTGTTTGGAATTGGATTTGTAGGTGTTGCTGGTATAAGGTCCTTTTACCCGCATGATCGCCCAGTGGTGCTGGACAGTGGCGCATGCTGCATGTTGATTAGCACATGCAAGTAACAACTTACTGTGCTCTGTACATGTGACAGTAATGACCCTATAAACCTTTAAACTGCTATTGTCACATCAGCACTGCCACCACAAGGTGCTCTGTGTCAAACAGGAAGATTTCCAAAAGACAAGTAGCATCAAAACCATGAATCTGCAGAACCAGGACTTATAGAATGCTTTTTTAGGTCATTTCCCCATTTTTGTGCATTCTGAAAGAACAACTATTTTTTATTTTTATTTTCATTATGTTTCGATGATGCCATGGACACTGCCATTTCGGGGATTACTCTGTCTACATGTTGGACTTGGTTACTGGGGGGTGCAGTTCTGTATGTTTCACTTGTTATCTGTGACTTGGATCAACAAATAATTGTGAAGTTCTTTGTATGTGTCTGTTTAGCATTTACATTCTTGAAGCCTTGTGACTTTATTTGACTATATCTAATTTATGTTCTGGTCTTTGATTAAGAAATCATTTTCTCTTGGTATCGACTTTTGTTTTGAACTTGAAGTACGATTAATTTTCCAGCCTATGTGTTTGACTTTTTTGTCCGCTCAGTTCACTAGCAATACACCAACATCCCCATTCATGTCATTACCTATTAAAACCATCTCCATCAGCTTTTCCTAAAACTCATCTTTTTGTTCATCACTTTTTTCAATCCATGGGGTATATGGTGAGATTATATTCACCAGTCGCTTACCTAAAATCATCGTAACAACTACAACATATTCATTTATTCTCTTCGCCTCACTGACATATAACATAGTGGTGGGATTTGAATCCACAGACTGAGGGTTTGGAGTCCAACGCCTTAACTACTACAGCACACTGCCTTTGCTCATGTTACTACACGATAATTTGTAGTTTTGCTCATCTGATGGCCTTCTTTCTAAAAAGAAAACATTTTAGTCACACAGTAAATGTATAGACAGGCAGTCTCTGGGAAAAATGTCATATAACAATCTGAGCATGGCTGCCAACCCAGAGTGAAGAGTGCTTTATTAAAATAATTATCTGCATTTTCAACATATCATTACTTGTTAGTTTCAGAGTGGCTAGCATTACCCAAGAATTAGCATGCAAGTTTTTCTGGACTGAATTTATCTGATTTAATTCTGGACAATAAACAAAGCCGGACCGATGTGGAGGTCATTTGTGTTCCAGCTGAACAGAGTCTCTTCTGTATACTGTAGATGACACTTGCTATCTCACACATTATTTATTTGGATAGATTGGAGTAGAACTAGCATGTCATGCTCTATTTTTGTTGTCCCAGCAAAGCATTTGAGCATTTTCACCTGACACAGACATGAGAAAATAGAAGGAACTGTATCAAGAGCTGGGAATTTGACTCCACTTTGCCACGAAGGTCTCCTGTTTGCATCAAACAACATTTTCCAAGAATGTAATCTCCTCATCAGTTTACCCTTCACTCTACTGCACTTTGAAGAGTGTCTTTGCTGCAAATCACCATCCTCAACAGGGGGCTTTTCTGTTTCATGCACCAGTGAACTCCCGCACCCCACCCCCCAGCCCAAAATATGTTCCCCTTAGAAAATGCTGTGATGAACGCCTAACAGTCTGTGACCCCACTTATGGCTCCTTCTGCATGCAAACATTTCTCTTTTACTGGGTTTCTTATACCTTGCTGCTCTCCTGGAAACTTTTTCTTTTTCTCTTTGCTTTGAAACGTTAATAGCTGATGGCAGCCCATTGTAAGAAATCATTTGACAGATGAGAAATTTTAATTGTTTGTCTTTATTTAACCTGTAATTTGAATGCTTACTTTTAACCCTGCAAGCGTAGGAGTTTAATAAGTACAGTAGGTAGGCACCTGACCTACCAATTTTCTTTGTGTCGGTGTTTCTTTTAATAGCTCAAGGAACCTGCAGCAGCGGCAACACAATGCAGACTTTTTTCATCAGCAGCCCATCATTGATGTACATATTTTAATTCAATTTTAACCTTTTCAACTGCTAGAAAAGAAAATACATATGTTTAATTACATATTTTTTAAAGATTCTACTAAATGTGCATGTTCTCACACAAGTGTGATATACAGTATATGTGCTGGCGTGTAAACAGCTAGTGTTAAAGCTAATGGTTCAATCTCCTGTCCGACTCACTATAAGACCCCGAGCAAGTCATCTAGTGTGCATTGTGCTCCAACTGTTCAAAGTCTGATGCGCCCAACACTTGATGCTCCCTGTATAAAGCTGTGATTTTAAGGGTGAATTATTACAGGCAAATACTTTATGATGTAGAATGAAGTGGAAGATTTGTCTCTCTATTATATAAAAAATCTTGGGACGAGACTTTTTATCCCTGGACGAGACGAGACTTTGTGCCAAGAGATTTAACCACACCTGGGGCCGGAAATAAAAGACAAAGAGTAGAAGACAAAGTAGAACGTCATAAAGAGGTTCAAAAACATTGGCGTGATACACATGAAGGGCAGGTTAGAGATTATGAAAGTGCTAAAATTCAAAAGACTCAAAAAACTGATAAAGATCGCATTAGCGCAAACAAAGGGAAATTATGACTTGGTGAAATAACGAAACAGCGAAAAGAGATTGAATATATGGACATAGATGATAAGACAGAAGTATGTCGATATTGTTCGGCTTCAAAGTTTAAGTCGGAGACTTGTAAATCATCTAATTTGTGTTGCCATCAGGGAAAAGTTGTGTTTCTTCTCAATGAAGAGGCGTATCCGCGAGAAATAAAAGATTTGTTAATTTGGTGAAAGTGAAATCCACAAACACTACAGGCAAAATATCTGAATCTACTATAATCTGCTCACATTAGCATCATTCAATGCTGAAAACGTAGCTTTACACGATTCAGGACCATACGCTATGAGAATCTGTGGTCCCGCAACAATTAAAGCTACTACAAGTTTAATTTCAAAGAAACCACAGTTCAGTCAGGTTTATATTTATGATCACGGAGAAGCGATGAAACATAGATTCGAAAGAGTTAAATGATCAGGCGTATTAGAAATTCTACAGCCAATAATGGATACAAAGCCATATGTCCAAAAGTATAGCACTTTACATGAAATGTATCTGAAAAAAAGGACAAAGAATTTTTCTTGGATTTCTAGATGAATCCAAAAGATCACGCTCACATATATAATAAACCAACATGTGACGAACTGTCAGTGATAATATCTTCGGAAGACGAAGATATCAAAGACAGAGTTGATATTCGTGTTTATCCAAAGAACAGCACGATTTGTTGCAAGCGGCAGATCCGGAAAACGACTAGCGCGTAGGGCCCGGGGTTGGCGAATGAAACAAGCAGGTATCTTTAAAAAAAAAAGCATATTCTCTTTCTGAAATTGTGCTAAAGTTGGGGCACAGATGTAAGCAAAAACACAAAATCGCAATCTTGGTAGAGTAAAATCAATCTCCAGGGGCAATCTGTCTCAAAATCAACAGGCTTCTACTATTTAACACTGCTACTAAGTGTGGGAAGTTTAATCTGTGCTTACCAAATGACACCCTGATACACAGACAGCTAGACATCACTCTGAAAAGTTTTAATTATGTTCAATGTGTAAATCCATGGAAAACTCAAAGTCAGAGTTTGTCTTTGTACTTTCTATTTTTACATGAAAGAGCAAGCAGTAGCTGAAGTGAGGTTCCGATCATCAGCTTTTTAGACTGAATGGCATTGCAAATAGAATCAAAAAGGAGAACTAGTGAGCCTGAAGTGGGTGCACATGGGCAGAATGGTGTGCAATTCAGTATCTTAATAGTAACTGAGCAAAACATTTTTGATGAGTTCACCTTAAAGAAAGATGTCTAACAAGGAGACCACTCAGTGTATTAAGCTTGTTTGGTAAACTATAATAATTAATAATAATAATAATTCTTTACGTTTATATAGTGCTTTTCTCCCTACTTAAAGCACTTTACAGAGTGAGTGGGGAGCCACTTCAACCACCACCAATGTGCTTCATCCACCTGCATGATGTCATGTTAGCCATTTTGCACCAGAACGCTCACCACACATTAACTGTTATGTGGTGAAGGGGTGAGAGATAGTTTTTTTTTTGAAAAAATATACTTTATTTACATATATGTTTGGGTGATATATATAAAACACAATCAAGTACAATTACAATATATAACTGTCTACTAATTCAAATAGAAACGACTGTATTCAGCTATAGTCTGATACAGTCTTACACTACTCCATTACTACTACAGTGATCCCTCGCTATATCGCGCTTCGCCTTTCGCGGCTTCACTCCATCGCGGATTTTATATGTAAGCATATTTAAATATATATTGCGGATTTCTTGCTGGTTCGCGGATTTCTGCGGACAATGGGTCTTTTAATTTCTGGTACATGCTTCCTCAGTTGGTTTGCCCAGTTGATTTCATACAAGGGACGCTATTGGCAGATAGCTGAGAAGCTACCCAACTTACTTTTCTCTGTCTCTCTTGCGCTGACTTTCTGTGATCCTGACGTAGGGGGATTGAGCAGGGGGGCTGTTCGCACACCTAGATGATACGGACGCTCGTCTAAAAATGCTGAAAGATTATCTTCACGTTGCTATCTTTTGTGCAGCTGCTTCCTGAAACGACATGCTGCACGGTGCTTCGCATACTTAAAAGCTCGATGGGCACGTATTGATTTTTGACTGAAAAACAAACTCTGTCTCTCTCTATCTCTCTCTCTCTCTCTCCCTGCTCCTGACGGAGGGGGTGTGAGCTGCCGCCTTCAACAGCTTTGTGCCGCGGTGCTTCGCATACTTAAAAGCCAAACAGCCCTATTGATTTGTTTGCTAGAGATTGTTTTCTCTATCTATGTGACATTCTGTGTTCCTGACACGCACTCCTTTGAAGAGGAAGATATGTTTGCATTCTTTTAATTGTGAGATGGAACTGTCATCTCTGACTTGTCATGGAGCACAGTTTAAACTTTTGAAAAAGAGACAAATGTTTGTTTGCAGTGTTTGAATAACGTTCCTGTCTCTCTACAACCTCCTGTGTTTCTGCGCAAATCTGTGACCCAAGCATGACAATATAAAAATAACCATATAAACATATGGTTTCTATTTCGCGGATTTTCTTATTTCGCGGGTGGCTCTGGAACGCAACCCCCACGATGGAGGAGGGATTACTGTACACCTTATTTACATATACATTGCTCAAATATATGAACAAAAAAAACCAAAAAAAAAAACCTTTACAATCTTACAAGCCATGATAACATTTGGTTTACAAATTGGGTAACAAATTGGATAATATTTAACACTACATTCAATATACTGTTCCACATTCTATTACTTTTTACAAGTTATTGCAGTCTCGACTTGGTCCCCATCCTTAAAGGCTTGTCCTCAAGGAGGGGGCTTTGCCAATGGCTGCAGTAAAACAAACGTCACATTAATACACCTCTTGGAGGGAGAGGTGCCTTTGCATATCCTCAGTTCTTCAAGGAGTCCAGAATAGAATAGTCTCTGAGGAGGCTGCGGATGTATCTGCAGCAGTCCTGGATTGTCATCCTTTCTCTCCTGAGGACGAGGCAGTTCCTGGCGACCCATAGAGCGTCCTTCATGCAGCACATGAGACGCCATGCCTCCTCGGTGGCTTTCAGCGAGTGGGTACCCGGGAAAAGTCCATAGAGCACCGAATGGTGCGAAAGATTGTCTCTGGGTACCGACTCTTCCAATTCCTCTTCTAGGGCGTCAAGGAGTGACTGTGCCACTGGGCATTCCCAGAAGAGGTGCAGTGCGTCTTCTTCCCGCAGGATGCACCACGGACAATGTCTGTACCTGCACAGATTCCTGGCATGCATGAACGAGCGGAGGGGCAGTCCCCCCCTCACGGCCATCCACGCCAGGTCCCTGTGCCTGTTTGTCAGTTCCTTGGAGGCTATGTTCTCCCAGACCACCGTGGCTGTCGCGGATGGTAGGGTTCCGATAGTCTCCGTCGTGTCTTTGGCTCTGATGAGCTTGTAGATGGTCTTCGGCTTCCACAGGTCCGGCTTGACTCCCTGAAGTCCGTGTTCCCTTACGAAGCGGACAACATCCGTAGAACCATGGAGTGTCCCAGTTGTAAGGGTAGGAGCTGTCCCACTTGTCCCAGCCAAGCCTCTTCCAGACTGGCAGGAGAAAGAAGCGGGACATGGAGTTTCCGGATGATCCGCTGCCGTATTCCGTCAGTGTCCTGCGGATGCAGTTGTAGGCAAAGAAGGCCCTGAGCAGGGTGGGGATGTCGGGGATGCCTTTCCCACCCTTTTGGGGTTCCTTGTACATGACTGCCCGCTTGACTCTATCCATCTTGGACCCCCAGATGAAGTGTAAGACTGCTCTGGTGATGGCTCTGCAGACAGTGGCGATGGGTGGCCACGCCTGGGTCGGGTACTGCTGGACAGGGAGGATCTCGTTCCGCAGCACCAGCGCTTTGCCTTCCAAGGTGAGGTCCCTGAGGCTCCACAGCCCGATCTTCTGCCTGACTTTGGCCAGTCTCTCGTCTCACGTCTTCAGGGCCGCTCCGTCTCCGCCGAACCAGCTGCCCAGGATCTTGATGGAGTCCCGTCTGATGGTGAAGGGGAGGGGGGCGGAGGGCGTCAGGTGCCATTCCCCAAGGAGCATCGCCTCTGACTTCCCGCAGTTGACCTTAGCCCCCGAAGCTTGTCCGAAGTCTTCGCAGATCTCCGCCAGCGCCGTCATCGATGTCTGGTCCACGCAGATCACGGTGACGTCGTCCATGTAGAGGGAGCATCTGATCTCTCGCCTGTCCGGTCCCGGTGCGGTGATCCCTTTGATCTCTGGTCTTCCTCTGATCCGTTCCGCCAGGAGCTCTATGTAACAGATAAAGAGAAGAGGGGAGAGAGGGCAGCCTTGTCTGACCCCGGACAGGACCGGGAAGGGGTCAGTTTTCCAGCCGTTCACCAGCACCGTGCTGGAGATAGTTAGCTAATTAGAGACAGGGGATGCTGTGCTTTGCTTTTGCAACATCTTGGATGCCATTTTAGGTTCTTATCGCTGCCATATTGAGTTCCTATCATTAGGTCTGCTTTTCTGCTGTCTGGAGACCCGCCCCAGGCACAGTCAGGCAGACACCGATGATTCAAACCCACACACATGTTTATTGTACATATTTACATTTACAATGTCCCAAAACACACAACCTAGTGCCCCCTGCACCAAGCACCCTCAGTCCAGGCCTCTTCTCTGTCCTGTCTTTACCACCTGCACTCCTTTCCTCCGAGCTCTGTCCTCTTCCATCCGGCTCCAGCTGACGAATGGAGGGAGGCGGCCCTTTTTCAGTCCACCCGGACGTGGTCCAGTTGCTTCCTGATGAGCTTCTGGCAGCACTTCTTGGTGTGGCAGAAGTGCTGCCCTTGCACCTGGAAGCACTTAGGGGCGTACACGGTTCCTAGAGCGGCAGCACTTCCTGATGTGGCGGAAGTGCTGACGTCCAGGGCTTCACAGGCATCTCAGCACCCCCTGGTGGTGACCACGGGCCCCTATAGGGTTGAGCTTCCATGTTCTGTTCCTGTGGTCCCCATACCAACCAGGGCGGCTGCCCTCTCATGGTCCTCTTCCAGTCCTTCCAGGCATCAATGGTGGGTACCTCCCCGAGCCACCCGCCACAGCTGTTATGCGCATGCACATAAGGAACTACTAAAGTGCTCTAGTGACTGCAATTCTACCACCACTCCAGGGGATGGTGCTGTGTTCTAATGCCTTTCTCTCTTCCTCTCTCTACAAACAAGTTGATTGGCAGATAGAACAACTCTGATGTCACTTCTGGTGTCCGTCCACCAGGACCCGCCTCTTCCTGTCAGAAGGGCCCAAAACCAGAAGCTTTGCTATATTGGCACACTTCTGTCTTGAACTCATGTCTACAAAGACGACTCTGCAATAATTGTGAGTTTTTTGGCTTTTTTTTTTGCTGAATCCAATTATACAGTGTGACCGGGTTGGCACCCAAACTTTATTGTTGTCGTGTCTTTCTTTTACACCACGTTTCTAGGGGCATGGCCTCAGAGGCTGTGACCAGTTTATAATTGACATGACAGTATAAAAGGATGGCCAGGAGTTCATTTCCTTATCCGATCTGCAGATACCAAAACTCAAAAAAGCCTTGCTCTAAATATCTCCTGATATCAGAAACTATGGCTGATCAAGGCCCTTATATAGAATGACGTAGTATTATTCATATAATATATGCACATCCTCCCATAAACAGTACTTTTAATCATCTGTAGATTAGTTATATTACCGAATACAATATAAATGCTTTATAAATAGCTGTTATACTGTATTGTTTAGAGAAGAATGATTTCAGCAAGTGACATGCCACTTTTCAAAAGATCAAAGATTTTTATTTTCTCATCGGGATAGCACTTTACGCTGCCTCTTAGCCTTTGATGGATTGCTTTGATCACTTAATTGCTTTTTAGGAGCCATTTTATTCACATAAATAAACACACACTGTGATGCAAAGGTCTTCATAGCACCTTACTGCCGGAACTGCCAACTGAACCGCTATTGTTTAAAAAAATGCCGGGGCAGCATTTGCTATGTG
The DNA here is from genome assembly GCF_900747795.2 of Erpetoichthys calabaricus. NCBI lineage: Eukaryota > Metazoa > Chordata > Cladistia > Polypteriformes > Polypteridae > Erpetoichthys > Erpetoichthys calabaricus. Next base: position 64,774,496 of record NC_041395.2, read on the forward strand.
CCCTGTTGATAATAGTAGTTTTGTCAGATGAAACGCTGGTATTTCATTTACAGTGTTCTGATTACCTACATGGCAGTCTGTGTGTGTTCAAGCTGTTTCTAGCTTGCGTAGCTTTTAGCATGTGTATGCGGGGCCTATAGGTAACATTACCTAAGTTGAAAACCATTGCCTTGGTCAGGTGTCTGCAGACTGATGGATGGACTGATGGATGGTTGAGGAAGTCTGATTTTATTTTACCTCTTTTGTTAGTTAGTGACTGTTCAGCCTTCTTTTTTTCAGTGTCTTTATATTCCTTTATTTGTGCATGTCTTTTGTATTTTGTTGAAGATCTACAATACTGCAGAAAGTGTAAAAATGGAAGCAATTTCCTAAATTGGCAATTGGTTGCAGACAGAAGTCAGAGTAGGATAGGTGAGCAAGAAAGAGCTTTTCTTTTATAAAGGAGATGATTGGTGGAAAACAGAGTCAATTGATCTAAAGAGAAGAGTAGGGGTGCTTCTTGTGAGCAGAGAGCTAGCCAACTGAAGTGCAGTGTGGTAGTTCAGCAATAGCTCCTATCAGCCATTTTATTCTTCTATGGTGGAAGGCTACAGCAGGGTATGACTACAGATCACTCAATTTGCATGGTATGTGGATCCAGTATAGTGCTCAGCGTGTGGAAAAATTCCATTTTTTTGGAACTTTATTTTTTTTTAATATTTTTCATCTGCAGTTGGTTGAATCCAGAGATGCAGACACTGCGGAAACAGATACCAAACTGTACTCTTGTATGTTTCGTTCAGTGTTGACTTCTTGCGTGTTCTTTCAATTTCAATTTTGTCTCACATCTTGGCTTCATGTTCTAATTGTGATTTCTCAGCTTATCGTTTTTTTGATTTTCTTACACGCATCTCTTATGTGTACTACTGAAAAATTTTACTTGTCAGTTCTCTGACAGAATAATCCAATTTTTTTTTCCCAATCACATATCATCATCACTGGTATTGGTAAGCTAATACATTGTGAAATGCAGTGTGTCTCCCTCATGTAAGTTTTACTGGAACCTGCCTCCTTGATGACCCAACAGTGCTCTGATTTTCCTCATATCCTTCCATGTGGCTCCAGTCTTTTCTGTACTTTTTCTGTTGCACACCATCATTTCCACCTCACACTGCTCAGTTTTGGTCAAAGGCAAAACCATTTGCACTCACTTTCATGATTCTGTGAGTTCAAATTTAGCCATTACACTTCCCATGTGGTATGAATTACACTTCCAGTGGCAACATACCCAGTCCCATGGATTTACACAAAGGTACACATCTCCTAGGTGCTGTAAGTACTGCTCTTTAAGTGCTTGATCATTGGACAAGGACCAGGAGAAGAGACGTATTACAAAAACTTGTCAAGTTCAAAACCAGGAAGTTAAACAATCTTTCAAATAATATCTAAAGACTAATTCAAAAATCCCTTAACAAAGCCAAATCATATAACAACTGGATTACACCAAATGAGTAACTAAAAACTCTCAACATTCATATCTCAGATAAATTACAGATGAGCGTGCTAACTTTTAAATGGTCACTCTGCTCATGCCACATGCGGCACATCTCTCTCTGCCTTCTGGGTAAAATCCCAATGGAAACTGTAACACTGAACAACAGCAAATGTCAGCACTCAATATGGCATTGCAAAATAACTATTAAAAATTAAATCTTTTCATGCAAGGCTTCAAACTCAAAGTTAACGTCAGATTCCCAGAGGAAAACAACTACAAAAAACATACACTTTATTCCCACAAGATGTAGAAAACTCATAAGAAATTAATGAATAACATCCATCATAACACTATGGTGAACGGTAATTGATCTCTGAACTTCTTTTTTTCATGAATCTGGAACTTTTGATTAGATTAGATTAGGTAGACCTTTATTTGTCCCCACTCACAGATGTTTCATACAAAACAAAGCCCTATTTCCAGTTTTAGTTTATTATATTTAATGATAGTTTGTCCAAGTCCACACATATATATTTTTATTTTATTTCAGTGTATAACTTACATTTAATCTCAGTCTGTACCTCAAACGGCAGGTGGGAGTATCTATTCAAAGGAAGATGGATAAACATGACAAGATAAAATGTTTTGCATATATTTTTAAGATCAGAGATTCTCAGACAAGTCATCAATCATTAGAGTAGTTAGCCAATTATCTGTGTGTAACATCATGGGGTGCAGATCTATTATGTGTCATATTTTTATGTATTTTCCATTATGTCTGTTGTTTTGTACCATCTTTTAAAATTTACTTTATTCCTTGTTTTTTGTGAGTGAAGCCCCAGAAAGTGGTGCCACCTTGACATCACCACTGCTGACTCTGTCTATTTAAGTCAGCTGAGAAGGCTCAGGAGCAGGAGGTCATTTCATTTATTGAGTTTCTGTAAGCACTGATTTCTTTTCTGATTTACTATATTTTATGAAATTATTGCTTTGTTTGCTGTGGATTCAGGCGGATCCTGTTTGCCTCTTTTTGCCTCATTTTCCATTAATACATCTTCAATTTATAAAGATTCTTTTTTGTTCACACGCCAGGGGTTCATAGTTATCCTCCCTCTTGTAGGAACCTTTTGATTTGTTTGTGTACATTTTATGTTGTTTTGCCTGCACCCCATTTTTGGGGCCTATTATAGCTAAAGCCAGCAGATAGTACTGTATTTGGAGGCTGGCTGAGCTTAGGTGAGCCTCTTCTGGGTGGGTTTCTTAGCTTATGTTTGGAGACCTCACAAACAAAGTACGACATGACATTGCAGCAGCTGGTGAAAGACAGACAAGAAATCAGTGGTTATAGTTTCTAAAGTAGGAATTACAGTAGGAAAAGAGTTTTCAGCAATGTATATATAGGATGAAATTGTGACAGAACTGAAGGATCCTGATTATAGTTCGGGTTGACAATTGCTAAAAAAAGTCTTGGTATTGCCCACGGATAGACATGAGATTAAATCTTAATGAAGAATGGAAGTGACAGTGATGTTGGGCACAGAGATAATAATGAGATAAATACTGTATCAGTGAAAACAATTCATTTACAGCTGGTGACACAACTTGGTAACACAGTTTTTTATCACTACTGCCTAACAACATGACTGTCTGGGGTTCAAATATCAACTTGGTTGCTGTCTATTTGAAGTACACATTTTCTCCTCATTTTTCTCACAATTCCTAGTGACATGTATTCATTTCACTGCAAACCCTAAATTATGTGAGTGTGGCCAGCAGGTGCATTACCCCTTCCCTCTCCCTCCTTCTCTATCTGTCTCTCTCACTTTCTATTGTTCTCGTCCTTACACAGATGTTTCCTTTAGTGCTATTCTTCATCTTTCATATCCATTATGGAGTGGATGATTTTCAGCTTTGTACCATTGAAACACGGGTGAATCTAAGGTTTCAATCCAGACTTTGCCATTATTCATGACCATTTACTTCCTTTATATTTGTTGTTACTGTTATTACTTTTTAATGCTATTATTCTATTTTAATAAGTTGTCACACACATACGAGTAGGAGGCAGCTAAAGGGCTTGGGTAACTGTAATTCAACACCAGACCAGGGGGTGGTGGAGTGCGCTGACTGTCTCTCTCAGTTCCTTGCAGACCATTCTCAGGAAATCCCACCGGGTTCCAGTGCACCTGATGATGTCACTTCCAGTTCCAGCGTCTCTGAAGACGGCACTTCCGGTCCCAGAGCTTGTGATGACCACTTCCGTTCTCGAAGACGTCACTTCCTCCACCAGCCTTTAAAGCCGCCATCTTACCTCCACCTATTCCACCCTGTTTTGGACTCAGTATTGAGAACAACTCTGTTAAAACTTCAACCTTTTGCAGCCAGGGCATATTATACAGGTGGCTGCCCCAAACCTTTACAATGCCTGTTGGTCGTTTTTCTGACGAAGTACTGCCTTAATTTAAATGTCTATGTTTTGTCCACCTGTCTTGAGTGATTGAAGAAATAAAGTAAATTAGATTAGATAAACTTTGTTAATGCATGGCATCTACAGGGTTATTAGCAGCTGAGGAGGGACACCTCCAATAGTGAGCAGCACGGAAAGGTGTAATGCACTATTGGTAAGTAACAAAAACCAATGTGTATCAGCCTCCAGTGTCTAGGGGACAGCCGTCTGGTCTGTTCGAGCCAAAGTCAGTGAGTCCCAATATGAAATACTGAGGAGTGATAGGCTATGCAGGCATCTCTTATAATTAGTGGTTACGTCGATAGGGTGTGTGTGTTTGTCTTTCTAAGTGGACTAAGCTTAGGGTGCAAAAAAGAAGCCAATCTGTAACAAACCTAGTGAGCACTGCTCACCCCATGATAATACAATCCTATCTCTCACTTTCTCCCTCTCACACACTTTACACACCTCTTTTTACAGCCGTCTTCTCAGGTTGGCTCTGCTCTTTGTGACAGTCTGCAGACACTAAGCCCTATCAGAATTTTCATGCTAAAAATGCCATGGAACCATAGAGCTAGAAGGGAAAATGTACCAACTCCATCTCTGTACTCACCTATTAACAAAAAAATGCACATTCTTGTAATGTAGAAGAAAAACTAAAGTACCAAGAGAATGAGAGAACGCATAATCTCCATTGAGCTGAATTCCAACAGTGGTTCACTGAACTGCCCGTCTAATTTCTTCCTGCATTATTTTACAAGTACAATATTAGAATGATTCAGAAACAAATGAAGTTCTGTTGTGTCTTATTAAGGCACTGAAGGTTTCCCACCAGAATGCAGAACCATACACAGTTAATACTGAAACAAAAGCACGCTATGACCACTGGTCACAAATATTCATATTGCTCTGCAGTGAAATGTGTTACAGTAAATGCTTATTTTTCAGCATGTTTCATTTATGTTTTTAATAGAAATTTAAAGTGATCACATTTATGGTCTGAGGATTTGTGGTATACCAGTGTGAAAAAAGTCTTTAGGTGTGACCTTCGGTGCATGGCAGTGTCACACACGTGCTCATGGGAGCCAGCCACAGGGACCAAAAGAAGGCAACTCTGTGCCCAACCGGGGGGTGGCAGGGTGCACTCAACTCTCTTATTTTGTCCCCGCAGACCAAACATGGGAAATCCTGCCTGAGTATGAAGATGTCACTTCCATGCCCTGAGGATGACATTTCCTGTCCCGGCCCCGCAGATGACAACACTTCCTTAAACCTCTCTATAAAACCCCACTTCCTTCCTCCATTGAGGAGTTTTGTTTTGGACTCTCTTCTGTACATTATTGTGCTGAAAAGCTTTTTTGCAGCCAAGGTCCAGTACATGGGTGGCTGCCCCAAACCTTTGTTTTGTGTCGAGGCTCATCATTTCACAGCAGACATCGATTAATGGAAAGCAAAGTTTGAAAAATCAAGGAAAAATGAAGCCATGGCAAATTCTGTAGATATAACTTAAAACCAAAATGAAAATCCAATAAAGTGGTAGAAGTGTTATATTTGTACACATGTTAAACCAGCAGGATGCACTGCTCACAAAGTCACATGCTGTTTTAACACCTTTCAGGCCCCCTGACTTGCCAATGCGAAATATTACACTTCTGACATTCACCACAACTTATACACCAACAGGCAAATTTCAGAAGGCCTGTCACCATTCACTGTGTCCGCTCCTGGTAGGATTTCTAGGAGAACAGATCAAAACACAGGAGAAGAGGTTGACAAAGTTCATCAGACTGTGTTCAGCAATCTTCTCAGAAAGGAGCAGAATGCAAAGGGCCAGATATACACTCATTTATACCGTGTCAGCTCAAAGAAATATGAGACATTCAGGAAAATCAATGAAAAGGGTGACAAGGACTACCCATCCACATGTGAAATGGGCATCATCCCAACTGACTGGATAACAGGACTTGTTGTCTGTATCTGGAAATGGAAGGGATGGGTGATCACTTGGATTGCGGCAACTACAGGGGGATAACACTGCTCTCGGTGCCTGGTAAGGTCCTTGCTAGGGTCATACTCAATAGGATCCATGATCACTTGCTCACCTACCAGCGACCGGAGCAGTCTGGTTTTACATCCCAGATGTTTACCATCAACTGCATCCTGGCACTGAGGGTTTTTGTGGAGCACAAACATGAATATCAGGTTTCTATGCAGCCTTTGTCAATTTTAACAAAGCATTCGACTCAGTAGATCGAGCTGCCCTGTGGAACATCCTGAGACAGCTGACTTAAATAGTCCCCCCAAAGTTTCTGGATATCATAGTGCTGTGCACAGTGGAGGCAGAACCTCTACGTTTTTCCCAGTTGATTCTGGGGTTCGTCAGGGGTGTGTTCTTGCACCTGTTCTGTTCAATGCTTGCATGGACTGGGTGTTGGGCAGGGTTGTGGGATCCAGGAGCTGTGGGGCATCTGTTGGTGAAGAAAGATTCACTGGCCTTGACTTTGCTAATGATGCTGTGATCTTTGTGAAGTCAATGTAGGCTCTGATCGAGGCTCTTGAAAGACTAAGCGAGGAGTCTGAGTGGCTTGCTTGTGAGTGTCCTGGGTAAAAAATAAGATCCAGGCCTTTAATGACCTCTTGGGAACAGCCATCAGCAGTGTGTCTGTCTGCAGAGAGAGTGTCAGCCTTGTCGAAAGGTTTACTTACCTCGGCAGCAACATTTATGTCTCTGGTGAATATTCCTATAAAGTCAGTAGACGGATTGGGAGAGCATGGAGGGGTCATGAGGTCGCTGGAAAGGGGTGTGTGGTGCTCCCGATATCTCTGCAAAAGGACGAAGGTCCAAGTCTTTATAGTCCTGGTACTTCCTGTTTTGTGATATGGTTGCGAGACATGGACAATATACATTGACCTGAGATGAAGACTGAACAGTGATTAGCATAGCGACCAGTGTTTGACTCCTCGTTCTACCACTGCCTATAAAGAATTTTCACATTCATTCATTCATTCATCCATCCATTGCAGGGCACATTCACCTACGGACCCCCACTCATTTATACTGTGCCAGTTTAGACACCTGTTAAATCTAACATCTACAGTGGTGTGAAAAACTATTTGCCCCCTTCCTGATTTCTTATTCTTTTGCATGTTTGTCACACAAAATGTTTCTGATCATCAAACACATTTAACCATTAGTCAAATATAACACAAGTAAACACAAAATGCAGTTTTTAAATGATGGTTTTTATTATTTAGGGAGAAAAAAAATCCAAACCTACATGGCCTTGTGTGAAAAAGTAATTGCCCCCTTGTTAAAAAATAACCTAACTGTGGTGTATCACACCTGAGTTCAATTTCCGTAGCCACCCCCCAGGCCTGATTACTGCCACACCTGTTTCAATCAAGAAATCACTTAAATAGGAGCTGCCTGACACAGAGAAGTAGACCAAAAGCACCTCAAAAGCTAGACATCATGCCAAGATCCAAAGAAATTCAGGAACAAATGAGAACAGAAGTAATTGAGATCTATCAGTCTGGTAAAGGTTATAAAGCCATTTCTAAAGCTTTGGGACTCCAGCGAACCACAGTGAGAGCCATTATCCACAAATGGCAAAAACATGGAACAGTGGTGAACCTTCCCAGGAGTGGCCGGCCGACCAAAATTACCCCAAGAGCGCAGAGACGACTCATCCGAGAGGTCACAAAAGACCCCAGGACAACATCTAAAGAACTGCAGGCCTCACTTGCCTCAATTAAGGTCATTTTTCAATACTCCACCATAAGAAAGAGACTGGGCAAAAAGGGCCTGCATGGCAGATTTCCAAGACGCAAACCACTGTTAAGCAAAAAGAACAATAGGGCTCGTCTCAATTTTTGCTAAGAAACATCTCAATGATTGCCAAGACTTTTAGGAAGATACCTTGTGGACTGATGAGACAAAAGTTGAACTTTCTGGAAGGCAAATGTCCCGTTACATCTGGCGTAAAAGGAACACAGCATTTCAGAAAAAGAACATCATACCAACAGTAAAATATGGTGGTGGTAGTGTGATGGTCTGGGGTTGTTTTGCTGCTTCAGGACCTGGAAGGCTTGCTGTGATAGATGGAACCATGAATTCTACTGTCTACCAAAAAATCCTGAAGGAGAATGTCCGGCCATCTGTTCGTCAACTCAAGCTGAAGCGATCTTGGGTGCTGCAACAGGACAATGACCCAAAACACACCAGCAAATCCACCTCTGAATGGCTGAAGAAAAACAAAATGAAGACTTTGGAGTGGCCTAGTCAAAGTCCTGACCTGAATCCAATTGAGATGCTATGGCATGACCTTAAAAAGGCGGTTCATGCTAGAAAACCCTCAAATAAAGCTGAATTACAACAATTTTGCAAAGATGAGTGGGCCAAAATTCCTCCAGAGCGCCGTAAAAGACTCATTGCAAGTTATCGCAAACGCTTGATTGCAGTTATTGCTGCTAAGGGTGGCCCAACCAGTTATTAGGTTCAGGGGGCAATTACTTTTTCACACAGGGCCATGTAGGTTTGGATTTTTTTTTCTCCCTAAATAATAAAAACCACCATTTACAAACTGCATTTTGTGTTTACTTGTGTTATATTTGACTAATGGTTAAATGTGTTTGATGATCAGAAACATTTTGTGTGACAAACATGCAAAAGAATAAGAAATCAGGAAGGGGGCAAATAGTTTTTCACACCACTGTATGTCTTTGAGCAGCAGGATGAAACCAGTGTACTCCAAGAAAAGTCACATAAGACATGAGGAGAACGTGCATTCACACAGATAACAATCTGGCTGGGAAGCATTCTAATGATGATAGCTTTTTAAAATATTTTTAAGTATTTAATGTGTGTAGGGATAATCTTAAAGATACTGATTGCTGACAAAACCCAACCATTCCAAGAAATCCATTATCTAATCTCAAAAACATTATAAGAACCATAAACCGCAGCGAATGTTTAGAAGAAGCCATTTGCATTTGCTGCATGAAGCTCAACTGTTAGAAAAAATAAACAGCAAAGCTGCATTGCAGCAAAGATTGTCAGTGTAAAGTCTTATCCATCAATCTGCTCCGAAATGTGAACTGAAAACCTCATTCATCAAACAATTACAGCTCCTGGCCTCTTTGATATTTCAGCTTTACAATCACAAGATGGACACACATCCCCAAGGACCTGTGCCGAGTGTCTTTGCCACCTCGCTCCCCAACCATGCTAATTCTCTAGTCTGATTTTTCACCAGAGTGAAAGCCTTGTCTACCAGACAGTAGCCACTTTCCAAAGCATCCTACATGCCAGAAATTGCTATTGACATTTCAATTTTGCTTGATTTTTTCACCTTCTTTGATGGCATAATAGGAAAATTTACATTTGAATAAGAAAGCAAACAGTACATGTCTGGGGGAGCATAAGGGAATGTCAATTTTTTTGTTTTCAATTACAGTTCTGTTTCAGACAGGGTAATGCAATTAAAGGATAATTGGGACAAGTGCAGATGCAAGGTTCTGATCACAAACAGTTATCTTCTTGCTTCATCTTTTATCTTACAGTAAGGGACACAAGTGCATATTTTATTAAGGACTGCAAAGCAGGTTGTACAAAGTGTGTTACATTAATGCGAAGAGGCAAATCAGGCATCAATTTTGCTTTCATGCCTAAATGAGAAAAGATTCTCAACAGCTGGTATATTTTAGCATTCCGGTCAGCAGGCTGATGGGGCCATAGAAATACACGCTCGGCTTTTCTGAATGTTTGTTCGGAGCACAACTGAGGGAATTGTATCTTTTACATTTTCATTTTTAGCATATCTCTGCAAAGCCTGGCTTCTGCTAATGGGGCCGATTCATTTGTTCAGTAAGCGGTATTAAGAAGCTAGCGGGCCAGCATCATGATTACTACACCCATGACCCTAATATTTGTCCCCAAGTACCTAAATAGAGTTATCCTTGATTATCGGATTCTAATCAGTTCCCGAAAGCAGCTTGGAAAAATGAAAAAAAAAAAAGGTTACTGAAAAGCTGTTTCCTATTATTTAAAATAAGAAAACTATTACTGGGTTCATTGTACATCAGAAAACCCTCAACCAGTTTTCCCAAATATCACTGAATCTTTCTCGTAAACACCATCAACCACTGATTTATTCAATGCATTCATCAATTATTTAATTAACAAGGTTATTATTGGGAATATTCCTGAACATCAGCCCACATTCGGGGTATGAGAGAGAAACCGGGTCTTCAACCCTTTCCTTTGCTGGGCTTCACAGCAAAACATTAAAAGCAGAACAGAAATTGCATTAGCTTTTCGATTGCTGTGAGTTTCTTCCACCTATTTTGGAGGCGGTTCTCCTGATTACACAGCCAATGCTCAAGTCTGCTGTAGCTAGAGGAATTAAACACAAGACTGGCAGGGTGCGTGGGCATTGTTCCGGTGGTCCATGTTGGGGCAGCTGAAAGAGAGACTGACAGAGATAGAGAGCAGGCACATGCCATGTCACAAGGCTAAGCAGCTGTAGGGTGGCTTGATTTTCAACATTTTTTCAAAACCAGATGAAATATGAATTATAATGAATCAAAAATCAGACTAATGAATTTGTGGTGTAAAAACCAAGAGCAAAAATCAGATAAAGAAAAGTTGGATAAAGAGGGCTGAGTGTAGGGTGGCCACCAGCTTTATGTTTGGAGACTGTGTAAAGCTACAGTATGCAGGCCTCCATAGCAGCACAGGTGCTAAGCCAGCCTCCGAAGCAGAGCTGAAACCCTAGCAGATGCATCACCTTAAACACACAAGTTCAAGGGAAAAAAAGAGCAATTCTTATCTTACTTGTGATCCCATAAAAGTACATGCTGTGTTATTTTCCTTTTCATTGGTAATGCCTGGCTAGGCACATTATCATATGCAGTCTTCGTTCTTAAATGTTGCATCCATTTTCCTACTCCCTATAACATTGAGTTCCACAAAGGTTCTGTCCAGGAACCACTGCTCTTTAATTCTCACATGCCACCTATTGGGCACCCTGGGCAGAAGGTGTTGGCCTTGGGGTATCCCCAAGCCCAAATAAGAACAAAAAAAACCCCAAAATATCCAAAAGAAAGGTGTTTTTATTGTAAAATGAAACACATAATGAAGGATAAACACACATAGGAGCTGACAATAATAGAAATATGAGAAAATAAGTACTCTTACAGCTCATGAGAGCTCTACCTTTAAAGATTCTTTACTAAGTCCTACCACATTTACCCACCCAGACTAGCAAGACACCATCTTTCTCTGCTTCAAACTGCAGAGGTCTTGCCACCACTAGACCTCCCAACTCCAAATTCGCAGGCACTATGGCCAGTAGTCTCTTTTAAAGTCCAGTCCATATGCCTGGTCACTTCCATTCCACACAGACGCGTGTTCAGGCCAGGAGATGGTCTGTTCATTGAGCAAGGAAACCAGGTCTACTGTAACAGTGTTTCAATATGTTAGAGTTTGTCGATTTTGTTTTAGTTTAATAGTTTTTTCATTGTCTTCAAATACATTTTACAAAGGTTTTAAATATCAAGGAATTTAAAATTACTATTATTAATACTACTATTTTTATGTGGAATGTTATTCATTTTTATTATAATTAGGGTTTGACGCCATTTTGGCACAGTGGTAGTGCTGCTGCTTTGCAGTAAGGAGACTGTGGAAGATTGTGGGTTCGCTTCCCGGTTCCTCCCTGTGTGGCTAGCGCTTTGAGTATTGAGAAAAGCGCTATATAAATGTAATGAATTATTAATTATTATTAATGAATAATTATTGTTTTCCATGGTCACTTCCATTTTGTGGCTCTGCTGCTGTCATGTTGCTAGAGGAGCAGACACTGAAGCTGCATGATGTGATGTCATCTGTTTAACAATTTATGATCTGTGGTTACTCTTTAACAATTATCCAATTGGCTTCATTGTGAATTTTGTGACTCATGATCTCCAATGTATGCTAACCCTTTTAGGAAACAATTTTGGTGTGTAATTAGGCTTTGGTGCTCTCAGTTTAGTTTGACATAATGGATTTTGACTGTGTCTGATTTTTGGCTATCAATTTCATCTTCCATTCCTTTACTTCTACTGTAATTTACCCTTGGTAGAACACAGGGCCTGACAATCATCTAAATCAGCATTGTCTAAAGCCCCCTGTTGTTCCCAAATGGGCTGAATCTCACAGTCGTCTTATCCTCCAAAACTGTTCCACTGTAGTGTTGAGGACACCCATCTGCACATGAATGTCACTTGCGGTTATACAGCAGTGCAGTGCAGCTAACCCCTTCTCAGCCATAAAATAAATGATATATTGAGAGAAGTCCCTGAATGTATTGTCCATTATATATTATCCAGCCCCAGATCAGAGTATATCACATTCAATTAACATGTGCAAAACCCCAAATGGGACCTCTTTGCTCCCCTCCAACACTTCAGTTTTATTTATGGTTAAGAACACATGTGAAAATCATAGAGGGGGCTAAGACCTCAATACCTGAAACTCCTACAAACACAGTGACACCTCAGCCACATGAGGGCTTGGATGGATGCAAACCGTAATGTTGATAAGACAGAATGGCTCCTTGAAGGCCTTCAAACACAACTCATAAAGCTTCTTGTTAGATATTGACTGGATCATCTGAAATCGTCTCTCCCTTTGTAAAAGCCTCGGCGCTGGGCGTAATGACTGATTGAACAATTAGTCAAGACTTCATACTACTACTTGAGTAAAATCTCCTGAGGCTGTACACAAGGTTTTTTACAAATGTATTTTTACCACCTCTATTCTGGATTATATATTGTAGTGAGACCAGGGTTATGTAGAGTCTTAATGTGCACAACTATCAATTAATCTATTGCAGTACTTCATTTGGCTAAAAATAGCAAAGCATTTCCATCTTTTTTATTTTGCTAACCTATTATTTGTGACTATTGTTTCTGGGGCCTCGTTGAATAACAGCCATAGTGAATGGACAGCCTGAAAGATGCCTTTCAGTAAAGTAGACCAGATATTCTCGCTGTCAGCACCTTGCTGCATACACATATCTGTTGCAACATAAATTACTTTCATAGAAAGGTAATTTTTATAAAATAAAATACACCAGAACACATGCACAATTAAGCCTCTTACTGATCAAATGCCAAAGTAAATCAGTAGTATCGAGGTAAAGTATCATTCAGTACTCAGTAATCATGGCACCCGAGAGTGGTGATGTATTGCATGTGGATTAGCACATGTAAGTGAGAATTGTACTGTACACTGTGCACATGAAAAGAATGACCCTGTAAATCTATAAACTACTATTGTCACATCAGCACCGCCACCAGAAGATGCTCTGTGTGAACTGGAAAGATTTCCAAGACAAGTCTATTCCCAAGACAAAGATGAGTAGCATCAGAGCCATGAGTCTGCAGAACCAACTCAGCTACATTTACCACTGCATCTGGTGGCACATCTCTGCTCTCCATAAATCAGTCCTCTACTGCCAGGTGAGCCGAGACCAGGACTCAGGATGTCAAGTGAAAATGGTCCAAAGACACCCTCCAGGCCAACCTTACAAAAGGCCAGGTCCACATTACCAGTTGGACGCCAAAATGAATTGTCCCCAATGGAACCTCATGATTATCAAATGGGTGTTGACTTTGAGACTGAGTGTAATGAGAGGGACCAAAGAGTGCACCAGAAGAAAAGAGCGAAGAATTCAGATTTAGAGTTGCTGCTACCAAATGGATCCTCCTTCTCCCACGGAATAGGCTTTGTGGATTGAGCTTCTCAGTTCTCTAAGCTTCCACACGTTATTCTTGCTCTGACTGACTGACAATGATGCTGAGGTTGGACTATTGTTATTTTATCTTCAACTGATTTCCTTTTTGAAGTATACACAACACCACCAGTCCAGAATAAATTAAAAGTCCACCTTGGCATCTGCCAATACATGCAATTATCTTTTATCTTGACTGAGCTCTCAATACTCTTCTGCCAAGACGAAGATTCACTGACAGGTCATGAGGGTGAATTTAATTTGGGGATGACTGAGAGAGAAAATACATGATCAAAGAAAAAATGAAGGTCAAAGCCAGGAAGCCAAAAAATGAATCAAGAGGGTCAGTAACTGATAATTCAAAAACAAGGATTTCCATAAGACATTATCCATAATCTTGGACAATGTTGGTATTGTGATGCTAGTCTTATATAATTTCCACTGTGACGACTCATTGCATGACTGCAAAGTTGTGTTCCTCGGAAATCAATGTCTGAGTCCACAAAATGACACCACAATATGGCGGAGCTAAACATAAGCAAAATGGCATTCCGATAATATGAATATATAATAAAAATAAAAACAACACTATTAATGATTACTCTTAGACATTCATAAATTCTAATTCTCTACTTTACAAACCACCTAACACCACCCTCAAAACCAGGAAGAAAAAGTTGTTTTCAGGGAAATAAACAAGTGATGTTTCACAAATGACAACAAATCTCAACACTCTGGCATAGCTCTCTAACCCTGTTTGCTCCAAATAAACACATCTACGATTTGATTTGATTTTTCTGGCTATCCCAGAAGTTTGCAGTAAATCTCTGGTTGAATTTTCAGCCTTCTGCTCTATAGGACTCTCTGACTGTTATGCCAGGTGAATAGGCAGGAATAGTTTCTTGTAAACAGGGATTGAAAGATGAAATATAAGTCAGAAACCAAGCAAAAGTTCATGGCCATGAAATCAGTCCTTTATTTTACCAAAGCCTAATCAGAAACCAAGTGAGAAAACAAAAGAACAGTCTTAATACTGAAGATCAAAAGAAAGATCAAGCAAATGCTTACCACACATAATGTGTTTTTATCCAGTTGTTAGATGACCCAGGAGTGCATGGTGTTGAACTTTTGTGGTGTGACGTTGGTGATGATATGTGCTGTGCACTCCTGGTGATTAACCGTGGCAGCCAAACGACATATCGCAAAATACTGATGTCCTATAAAAGCAACATGGCATTGAAAACAGACATGAAAATTCACAAACATCTTTAAATATGCTTCAAAAATGTTTTAAAGGTGTAGACTTAGATCCAGCACAATTCAAAAAAGAAGAAAAAACATTTAAAAATAACCAAAATCATAACACTGACAATATTTTTGATGATGATCCATCAAACCAAACCTTAACATCTGTTGTGATGTATGGTTGATAGATCAAAAAGGTGAATAATGTGCCTGAAAAAAGATGCTAATATAACTCATTTAATTATTATCTAGTCAAAAAAGTCAATTAAATCATTCAGAAAGTGTCAAAAAGGCAAATATGTAATAATAAAGAAAATGCCAAGCAAAACAGTGGCAAAAATAACACAATACATTTAAGCAGAAAGGGCCAGACCAATAATAAAAGACAAAACATCCAAAATAAAGTTCACAAAATGCAGAAGGTCAACGTTCAAAACAGTTCTAAAGAACCCAAAAATACTATGAAAGACAATATTTCAAGAACAAATCTAAACTAACCTTTAAATAATAAAACCATAATTTTGAAATGATAGGAAAGGGAAGCCATTGTAATGTCCAAGGTACAGATGGGGCATCTAGTAGATCATAAACCAAGCATGAAGGAGGGCGAGTGAGGTCCCAACAAGCAATTCTTGGTGCAAAAAAGTGCAGGTTTTGCTTCATAAAATAAAGTAAGGAAGTTCAGTAATAATTTAGAAAGAAACAAATCCTGTATTAAGAACAAAACCAACAGTATTGTGGGGGTGTAATAAATGATTAAAATATCATTAAAACTCATAATGTCCAGAGTATTGAATCATCCCTCACAAGCAACACAAACGACAGAACTCATTCCATAAATATCACCAAGTCACCTCATCTTGGCAAAGTAGGGAATTAGAGCTCACATGGCAGAAGGAAATCGGCTGTTTGTATCCAGGATAATAAGAGGTTCTTTTATCTTGTGGGAACTGTTCTACTTCAGGAAAAGCTTTTTCCCCCAAGAACAAAATTGTTGAAAGTCTTCCATCACTTCACCAAATAGACAGTCAACCAGTTGTATATCTTCTTAGATGATTAGAATTACAGTAAGTTAAGAATTTTTATCAAATACGTAACAGCTTCATAGGCATGTTTGGTCTTAAATTAATGCAAATGTTTTATTGAATCTTTGGGGCAAATTTTCAGAAAGATGTATGTATGTAAAAATATCTATGGAAAATCTCTCTATAATTATGTATTTTAATGAATAAGACTTCAATTATGCTTTCTTGGCATAATACTGTGGGTTTTATGACATGCGACATATGGACCCTCTCTTTGTATTTCTCGAGAGCAAATGGAAATTTTATAGCCACTCATTGTCCCAGTTCAATGCATTTTGAGCTCTGACTTTACATAAAAATATGTTTGGAGGTATTGTATATCTGACTGCTATCACTGTAATTAATGCTAAATAGGTAAGGCCCCTTTTGCTGTGGACACACGCTGAATCTTTGCCTCTAATGTTTGCAGTCTGAATGCACCTGCTTGGTGAGTATTCTTTAATAGTTAGGCTTTGAATTAAATGTAATACATGTTGAGTTAAACTGCCTCGCCTCTGAGGTTGCATATGAACTATTATAAATGTAACTCACTTTTAGATAGCTACATAACCCCTAAGATTTTATTGTAAAGCACACAGTAGTTAAACGGTGCTTAACCTCTGATGGTACATGTGACTATTAGCCATACTCAAATTGATTTTGAAGGGTATACTGTATAACCTATAGCTTTACAAACAATAGTACATCAGGCTAACTCAAATATTACAACTAATTTATATCATATAAAACTGATGTAAAAGGAATGGTCCACACCTATTTTGTATGAGATGTGTGGTTGTAGAGGAACTGGGTGAGTTAAAATTTAATATTTGTTTAACCTCATAGCTGGGTAATAAACGCCTACACCAATAAGAACATGTGACTTCAAAATTTTCGGCATTTATTATTCATCACATGGGAGCACCATTGTAATTCGTAAGACCCCAGGTGATGCTCACATCATTGCTGCTCCCTTCAGCAGCCTCAGCATTTGCTGTGGAAGTCGGCATCTTCAACTCTCTCTTTCTGTCCCATAAATTCAAAACCTTTTTGTTTGTTCTGACATATACATTTTTATTTCTTGTTGTTTTCTTTTTTATTACTCTATCAATGAAATTGTTGTGGTTGTGCTTTTGTATAAGCACTGACATTTTCCACAGAATAAAACGATGGCTACCACCATTCTGTGGCAGGTAACATGGCACACCAGTTTTCACATCGTTACATTGGTTATCCGCGTCCTTTAGAATTCACTTTAAAATACTACTAATTGCATGTAAAGCTTGAAATAATCCAGCCCGTCCCCCTACATTTCAAGTTGTAATCTTATTACTGTATATACTAGCAGATAAGTTCTCCCGCGGATAAATCAGGACTTGATTTTACAGTATAATTTCTGTAATTTTATAACGTCGGTTGTATAAGTCGAATGCGGAAAACTTGCGCTATTGACACAAGGGATTATGATATGCTAACAACCACCTGGGAGAGTAACCATGGCGCACACTGGCTTTTTTATCTGTGTGGGTGTGGCAATGCGCTGTATTAACGGGTGTTCCTAACCTCCCTCTCTCTCTCTCTATTGTGCTTACATGACCACATCGTAATACCCAAACTATTCCGAAGCAATGTTTGCACTGATTTGTGTTTTTTGTATCTCAAACCCTCATACACCTTTATTGTAAGAGCATCCCTTATCTACGATGGAGCGTTCGATCAGAAGAAAATATGAAGCTGGTTTTAAATTAAACGTCATTGAAGTAGCGAAAGAAATTGGTAACTGCGTTGCCACAACAAAATTCGATGCGACTAAGATACTGATGCGAGATTGGAGGAGGCAAGAAGATGTAATAAAAAAAATAATAAGTGCCAAATTTTTGAATGTGCGTATAAGTCTGGATCTGATTTGATGATCGATTTTCAAGATCTGACTTATACGGTATACGTATACCAGTGTTTCCCAACCTCGGTCCTGTGGCCCCACTGTCGCTGCAGATTTTTGTTCCAACCAGCTTCTGTTTTTAATTGGACTCCTGGGTTAATTAAGTAATGTATTATTTCCCAAGTTCTTTGTTTTGTGAATAATATAGAAATTAGAAAACTAAGTTTGGTAAAAAAATATATATATACAGGTAAAATTCTGTTACAACGAATATCTTTATAAAGAAATTTTCATTGCAATGAAGTATTTTTATGGTCCTGAGAGTTTCCCCATATGACACGAGTCTATAGAAATCTCGGTACTACGAAGTACATTCAGTAGATACTTTCATTACAATGAAGTGCCCAAAAGACCTTGAAATGCCTGAATGAATCATCCACAGAGCAGTTAGTTCTGTGGTCGCAGCTCAGTTGTGCACAACGATCCCCAAACAGAAACATTGCAAGAAAAATTTCTTTCTTCTAACTTTTCTCGTACGTTTTTTTTTTTTTTGCTGTGTTTGCTTTCTGTGGTTTTCAGTGATACCTTTTTCTTATTGCTCATCAACATTTAAAAAACATCCATTGGAATTTACCTCATTGTCACCCTCCTATATAAATGGCAGACACAAAAAAACGATAAACAGTTCATATTAGAAAAAAAACTTTACATTTTTGCAACTCTCAATTGCAGCAAAAAGAAAAAAGACGTTGCCAGTGAATTTGGAATTTCGCTGTCGACACTGTCAACTTTCTTGAAAGCGAGCAAAAAAAGAAGAAAAATCTCTGGTTGCAAATGTATGTGAACTGTTGCATTTGAAGACTCCGAAAAAGCCGTTTTTATTTGGTTCAGTGATGCTCGTTCAAGAAACATTCCTATTAATGCAGCACTCATTCAAGAGAATGTGAGGTTTCTAAACTCTCTTGGGACCTCCCACAACTGGACAACATGCCGAAGAGTGTCCTGAAGTGCGATCACCACATCTGTGGAAGACTGTTTATCCATTGCCGGAGCAACAGCAGACTCACAGCTCTGCTGCGGCTCTTCACCGAAGCAAACAGAAAAGATCCTGATGGGTGATGTAAGGAACATTGTAAATGCAGAGAACAGGATTACTTGGCCACTAACCTGGCCACAACCCTGCCTGACTGCTGTGTCTGTGTATAGCAGAGTGGCAGATCATGCTACAATAAATAACCATGCTGTTCCTGCTTCAAGCTGAATAAAGCTGGTTTTGCTAAAGTACTGAGACTCAGCCTCATTTTTGGGGTGTAAGACAGGGACTTATAGCATGACCCCGATCTTTTAGGACAGGAGTCCTCAATCACAGTCCTGGATGGCCGCAGTGGCTGCAGGTTTTTGTTCTAACCCGGTTGCTTAATTAGAAAGCAATTCTTGCCAATAATTTAATTTCATGGCTTGTTAGTGCTTTAACTCTGCTATGTCAGGTCATTCTCATATCCTGGATTTTCTTCCTCTTTCTAAGGATATCATCCAAATGATCTGAAGGATAAAATGGATGAGTAATTCTTAGTAATCCTTCACTTTTTCTCTTCACTTTCCTTCCAAGTATTTAATTAAACCAATTAGTGCATGATAAATACACACAGGTGTAAATGGTAACAAGCTAAATGAAGAAATGCTGCTCTCTTTTGTCATTTGCATGTTATTGCTAATAAGGAGCAATTAAAAACCACGACTACAGCTGTTTAAGACTAAAATAAGCAATAAGTGTTCAAAATCTTAACGAATGAAACAACTAAAGTGAAGCAGAAGTGTGACTTGAGCAATAAGTGCTTCTTATTAAGTAATTGGGTTGGAGCAAAAACCTGCAGCCACTGCGGCCCTCCAGGACTGTGATTGAGGACCCCTGTTTTAGGATTTGCTTCTGTGGCGCCTCACTGCACCGATGTGAGCCTGCTGTTGCCCTGCCCCAGCAACAGACAAACAGTCTTACTCAGACGCAATCGCGCTTCGGGACGCACTTCAGCGTGACGTTCCCATTGGGTGGAGGGGGGGTCCAAATCCCAATCCCAAAAGAGTTCAGAAACAAAAACAACAACAACATTTATTTATATAGCACATTTTCATACAAAAAGTAGCTCAAAGTGCTTTACATAATGAAGAAAAGAAAAATAAAAGACAAAATACAAAATTAAAATAAGATAACATTAGTTAACATAGAAAAGGAGTAAGGTCCGATGGCCAGGGTGGACAGAAAAAACAAAAAAAAACTCCAGAAGGCTGGAGAAAAAAATAAAATCTGTAGGGGTTCCAGGCCACGAGACCGCCCAGTCCCCTTTGGGCATTCTACCTAACATAAATGAAATAGTCCTCTTTGTAGTTAGGGTTCTCACGGAGTCACTTGATGCTGATGGTCATACAGACTTCTGGCTTTTAATCCATCCATCATTGTTGGAACATCATGGAGCTTTGGGTAGATGCGCCACCACCAAAAGGACACCGGAAAAGGAAACAGAAGAGAGAGTAGGGGTTAGTACAGATTTTGAATGAATAGTTATTATAATGAATTGGATATACAGAGTATCAGGATTAAATTACAGTGAAGTTATGAGAAGGCCATGTTAAAGTAATGTGTTTTCAGCAGTTTTTTAAAGTGCTCCACTGTATTAGCCTGGCGAATTCCTACTGGCAGGCTATTCCAGATTTTAGGTGCATAACAGCAGAAGGCCGCCTCACCACTTCTTTAAAGTTTTGCTCTTGGAATTCTAAGGAGACACTCAGTTGAGGATCTGAGGTTGCGATTTGGAATATAAGGTGTCAGACATTCCGATATATAAGATGGGGCGAGATTATTTAAGGCTTTATAAACCATAAGCATAATTTTAAAGTCAATTCTGAATGACACAGGTAACCAGTGTAGTGACATCAAAACTGGAGAAATGTGTTCGGATTTTCTTTTCCTGGTAAGGATTCTAGCAGCTGCATTCTGCACTAGTTGCAAACGATTGATGTCTTTTTTGGGTAGTCCTGAGAGGAGTGCATTACAGTAATCTAGCCGACTGAAAACAAACGCATGAACTAATTTCTCTGCATCTTTCGATGATATAAGAGGTCTAACTTTTGCTATGTTTCTTAGGTGAAAAAATGCTGTCCTAGTGATCTGATTAATATGCGATTTAAAATTCAGATTACAGTCAATGGTTACCCCTAAGCTTTTTACCTCCGTTTTGACTTTTAATCCTAATGTATCCAGTTTATTTCTAATAGCCTCATTGTATCCATTATTGCCAATCACTAAGATTTCGGTTTTCTCTTTATTTAATTTGAGAAAGTTACTATTCATCCATTCTGAGATACAGGTTAGACATTGTGTTAGCGAATCAAGAGATTCGGGGTCATCGGGTGCTATTGATAAATACAGCTGTGTGTCATCAGCATAGCTGTGGTAGCTCACGTTGTGCCCTGAGATAATCTGACCTAATGGAAGCATGTAGATTGAGAAGAGCAGCGGACCCAGGATAGAGCGTTGTGGAACACCATATAGGATATCATGTGTCTTTGAATTATAATTACCACAACTAACAAAGAATTTTCTCCCTGCCAGGTAGGATTCAAACCAATTTAAGACGCTGCCAGAGAGGCCCACCCATTGACTAAGGCGATTCTTAAGAATATTATGATCAATGGTGTCAAATGCGACACAATATGAAGAACAAGAAAAGGATGCTTCGTCTTCTGATTGATAACTGTGCTGCCCACAACATGCTTCCACATTTAGATAATGTTCATGTTGAATTCCTCCCACCCAATTGCACAGCAGTGCTTCAGCTACTGCATTTGGACATCATTCGCACCCTGAAAGTGTATTATCACAAGGAAATGCTGAGAAAAATTCTCGTCAGCATAACTTGTAGGCAGGAGGAGATTAAAATTAACGCGAAAGAAGCTATTGAAATGATTGCAAATGCCTGGACGCAAGTTAAAGAAAGCACTATAGCAACAGATACAGAATCTCATTACAACATAATTTTCATTACAATTAAATATTTTTTAGGTCCCTGGCAGTTCGTTGTAATGGAATTTTACCTGTATATTAAAATGTACCAAGCAGTTATATTGGAATAATGTATTTTTTTCTTTTTAACAATATGTTTATCTTGATTTTCATTCTACTTTTCTAGGTGTTCTAATTGTTTAATGAATCCATTATTTACTAATTAGTGGGTCTGATGCTAAACTACTTGCAGCCTTTGATTATTCCGTGTTGTTTGCCAGCGTGTCTGCTCTGCTCATTTTTAATTGTCATTAATAAGATACAAAGGGGAAAAACTGCACAGAGAAAGGGTAAAATATAATGAAATCAACAAAAGAGAGTTAAGCATTTAAATCTATAGCAAAAGCAGAAATATTTCTAAATGTCTTTATAATGTAAAAGTCATGCTGCTGTGCTTTTCTGAATGTAGAATAAGAGAAACAAAATACCAGCTAATTAAATGAGATCAGTGTTATCGAGTGTTGTCACTGATTAGGAATCTGGTTGGAACAAAAACTTGCAGCCACAGGGGGGCCACAGGACCGAGGTTGGGAAACATTGGTATTGTATTTATGGTATTCCAAGAGCCAAGCATAAAAGAAGTGATGAGGCAAACTTTTGCTGTTAATGTATAAAGTATTTGGAATACTTTACCAACACAGATACGCCAATTAACACTGTGAAACATTTACAAACATCCAATTTTTTCATTTATTCATTTTTTTATATAGGTGCATTTTATTTCTAATCCAAATAGAATATACATGCATAGAACTATCACATTCTTCAAGGATTTTCATTCATTAAAAATCTGTACTTTTCTCTGCTTTCTTTTCTGGTCTTTCTGTAGGGGCTTCCTGTGCCACCACCACCCAGTCAAAGTCCTGTGAAGCCGCCTGAGATGTTTGAATGAAAGCAGACACTCCAACTGTCTACAAGACTCACTGTGTTGAATCCTCTAAGACGAGGCCTATAAAATAATAAGGAACCACTTAAGAATATTTATGTTGGGTACAATGCTGTAGGGGGCTGGGTGGTCTTTTGGCATTGGAACCCCTGCAGATTTTGCTTTGTTTTGTTTTTTTTCCTGGATTTTTTTTTGTCCTCCCCAGCCATCTGACCTCATCATCAGATTCATCTTTACAGACTTAAAAGTCAATGGTCTATATAAGAATTCTTTTCTACTAATTCTATATCTGTTTTATAGAAGTGTGTATTGACTTATTTTTGTATTTTTTTTCTTTATTATTCCTATCTAATTTTGATTTGTTTTTCTTTTCTTGTAAGTATTTCTCTGACATCTTGTAAAGCACTTTGAATTATAGCTATATGTATGAAAATGTGCTATAGAAATAAATGTTGTTACACTGACAAAGAAGAATGCGCACAATAAATTATTCAAACTTTCACTCAAATGAAAGAATGTCCTTTGTGGAGAATTTAGAGCTTGAACAGAAAATAGGAAGGAATTACTATTTTAGTGTATGTTTTGAAAATATTTCTCAATTTTAAAATTTACTTAACGTAGTTGAATTATTTTTCGGGTGGCACGGTGGCGCAGTGGTAGCACTGCTGCCTCGCAGTTAGGAGACCTGGGTTCGATTCCCGGGTCCTCCCTGCGTGGAGTTTGCATGTTCTCCCTGTCTCTGCGTGGGTTTCCTCCCACAGTCCAAAGACATGCGGGTTAGGTGGATTGGCGATTCTAAATTGGTCCTAGTGTGTGTTTGTGTATGTCCTGAGGTAGGTTGGCACCCTGCCCGGGATTGGTTCCTGCCTTGTGCCCTGGGATTGGCTCCAGCAGACCCCTGTGTTTGGATTCAGCGGGTTGGAAGATGGATGGAATTATTTTTCTCGTAAAGATGCTAACATTTTTGGAGTGGTTTCTGTGGCATTGTTAAGGAAATGGGTTGAGAGTTTGCAACCTGTGATGTCACTAGTGCAACGGTTTAAAGGTCAGCGCAGTACATTTGCTGGTATCTGAGATTGCACAAAAACGTAAGATTTTGCATTGAGTTTATTTTGTTTAGTGCTTCTTGGTAAAAAATAAAAATTAGCTATGCTATGCAAGCAACAACCTTTTACAGAAACGCCACAGTTCTCACAGTCTTTCCTTTCTTATTCTTTTTCCTAAACTTATTTACTGCCTGGGTTTACTGGGTTGGAGGATACAATTATCTGTCTGCTGCACAAGGTTTATTCTCACCTGGACAAGGCTAGCAGAACTTTGAGGATTGTGTTTTTGATTTTTCCAGTGCTTTCAATACCATCCAGCCATTGCTGTTAAATGGTAAACTCAGCGATATGCAGGAGGATGAGCCTATGGGGTCCTGGATAATGGATTATCTGTTGGACAGAGCTCAGTTTGTGAGATTCAAGGACTGTGTTTCTGATACGGAGGTGACCAACACTGAAGCCCCACAAGAAACAGTCCTGGCTCCTTTTCTCTTCACTCTGTACACCTCCGACTATAAATATAACACCAGGTCACATCACTTGCAGACATTCTCTGATAAATTCTGCACTTATGGGAAGTATCGATAACTGTTTGTTGACTTTCACTGCACCAAAGAGCCCCTATGTCTGGTCACTATTCAGGAAGTGGGTGTAGAGGTGGTCCACTCCTACTTGGGGATTGTACCACGTTGGACTGGTATTTCAACAACAATATAAGAAAGGGCAAAGCAGGCTCTTCTCCCTGTGTTCCTTTAATGTTGGGTAGTGACCTCCTTCATATGTTCTGCAACTCTGTGATGGCCAGAGCGATTTTCAATGCTGTGGTGTAGTGGGCTGGTAACATTAATTCAAGAGAGGCCCACCAAGTCAACAAGCTAATTAAAAGGGCAGTCTTAGTTTTGGGACACACTCTGGACTCCCTGGAGCTCATAGCAAAGGAGAGAATTAAAACAAAACTGAGTGTCATTATGAACAATACTGACACACTAACACTGAGGCCTTTCAGCCAACAAATCATTCAGCAGAAGTGTGTCAGAAAACACTACGGGGGCTCCTTTATACCAACAGCAATACATCTGCATAACGCTGCACTGGGACTGGGACTGCCAAGTCAGAACTTTTCTTTCTTTTCTATTTTCTTGCCTTATAGTCATTCTAGAGTGTGTTTAGATCAAAGTGTGTGTATATTATGTATTTACTCACTTACTTACAGTATCTGCCTATTTATGTATTTAAAAAGCTTCTGTGAATAATAAAGTTCTCTCTATACATCTTTTTTTTACTTTGATTTAGGGTTTTGTATTTAGTTTTGATGACAGTGTATTTTAAACCTCTAGTTCGAAACAGCAAAAATAATTTAATACTACTATTAATAATAATAATATTCAATTAGTATTAATAATAATAATAATAATAATAATAATAAACAGTAAAATACAAACTACTATAACCACTACTGAACGTGCTTAATGAACTAACCTAATGCAGTATATACAGGGTCAAAATGAAGTTGAATATTTAGATATTTTAAAAATGAACATATGAATGCACCACCTACACTTCTGAATTCATCAAAATTTAATTTTGTCCTTCCAATGATAGCAGATAGCAATATGGTATTAACTAAATCAGTAACATTAGCTGCAAATAAAATCAATCCACAATTGAAGTTAATCTGAGCTAATTGCTCTTTTTGTATATCAGAGTTGCTTGTATGGTGCTTTTCCACAATTCAGCCAGTTATTAACTAGTAAGCAAGAGAGTCTGTGTGTTGGCGAAATTTACAAACATGTCCTCAGCACAACAACACTCAGAGCACTTCATATGTTGACTAACATTAGCAGCCTTTAATGACGTGCAGAGTGCTGAGGTCTGGATGGAGGTAATAAATCATTTTCAATCAGGTGTCAGCCAAGTACTGTAATGGCAGACAGTATCTGTTAAACACTTGATAGGAAAACTGTTATGCATAATGCATTTGTTACCCTTTTGCTACTCCAGTAAACCACTAGCTCAAGTGTAGTGGCAGTTGATGTTACATTATTGAGATTACTGGAAATTGGACAAATTTAGATTTCCGGATCACACCTGCAAGTACAGCACAAGGTGCTTCTTCATGCTTTCGTTTTTTCCTTTGCTGAGCTCCTAGCTGGTTTTGACTTGAAGCCACCTCTCAGCTCAGTAATGGAAAGTGACTGTTAGCAACATTAATTTGTGATGTTGATTCATGAAACAGCTATAACACCATTAGGCAGGAATTGCCCCTTCAACCCATCACCCCCCGCCGATGTAGTGCCAGTTGAAGTCCAGATAGAGTTCTAGTTGGAGCGAATTTCATAAACGCTCCCCTCATCATCTCATCTGTCTGTGATGCAATTGGAAAAACAAAAAAAAATGCATCTGATTGTATCTCAAATGTTAGTTTACCCAGGATTAATATGTTGGCCAAATGATAATAATAATCAAACTGAGGTTAAGATAGGGTCTTATAATTCAGTCAGGATTCCTTACCTGGCTGCATTCCAGCTCCTTGTTTTATGCCCTTTCGGTTTATTTTTTAGTTATTATTTATGCTATTGTCCATCCATCCATTTTCCAACCCGCTGAATCCAAACACAGGGTCACGGGGGTCTGCTGGAGCCAATCCCAGCCAACACAGGGCACAAGGCAGGAACCAATCCTGGGCAGGGTGCCAACCCACCGCAGGACACACACAAACACACCCACACACACACCAAGCACACACTAGGGCCAATTTAGAATCGCCAATCCACCTGACCTGCATGTCTTTGGACTGTGGGAGGAAACCGGAGTGCCCGGAGGAAACCCACGCAGACACGGGGAGAACATGCAAACTCCACGCAGGGAGGACCCGGGAAGCGAACCCAGGTCCCCAGGTCTCCCAACTGCGAGGCAGCAGCGCTACCCACTGCGCCACCGTGCCGCCCCTTATGCTATTGTAACTTTTGATTATTTTTTATTATTCCTTGTGTTTGTTTTCATCTCTAACAATTTGTTATGTGCCTTGTGTCTTGTGGGTCGTTCCTCAAGAGACGGGGCCACCTGCCCATCACCACCTGGGACTGCCCTCAGCCCTATAAAGGTAAGCGTTTCCCACAGTTCCTGCCATTTCATTTGAATGTGCCAGGGAGTCAGTAGGTTTACTTGTGTTTTTGCTGTGCTTGTGCTTTTGAGATATGTTTGGATTTTTTTGCTATGTTTTTTCACCATTCTCTGTTTTACTTTATCAGTACTTTTTTGTGCATTGGATTGACTTATTGGTTTTGGCAAATCCTTTTGCCTTTTGTGTTCTTTGTAGCTTCCTTGTTGTTAATGAGCATTTTTGAAGAATAAATCTTATAAATGTTATAAAGATCCTGTGCTTGCTCTTTTTTTTTCGGAACTGTTTGAGACTCTCGATAGCATAACATAGTTTAATCATTATACTAAAACTATAAAAAAAGGAGCTTTCCAGAGCTGCATGCCTTGCAACGATTAAAACAGAATTTGGATTTTCAAGTTTGTAGCTCTTTGCCTAACCAGCTAACTACCAGCGCTGTGCAAGTTCACACCTCACAAGAACTATCTCAAAGTTCAATTTTGAACTAGATCATGTCCAGTTCATTTTATATTTTTTAATGAGTGAGAATAAATGACCAATGAGTTTACTTTTTTTCAATTTTGCATGCCTTATATTAGGCTATTACAGTGTTCTTGAATAAAATACAATAATTATGAACACTGTTTTATTTAAATATACTTTATTGAGTTCTACCCAGCAACAAACATGTATAACCATATATGCTAATATCCTCCCAGTCAAAAAAGAAATTAAATAGATGATAAATAGTACTATTTCCAACCATGTGACAGAAATGGTGACTGTGCAACCAGTGTGTTGGTGAACTAACCTATTATGCTGCCAGTCAAAATTCACGTCACATATTGCATGTCCAACGGGGAAAAATATAAAGTGGCCTCGTGAGGTACAACATTTTCCCGAAAGCGGAGCTTCACCGTGTACTCCATGTCAGCGGGGGTGCAGCTTAAGCACAAGCAGGCAGACACAGGTAGTGCCTATTTGATCTTATGTTATTTTTTCCAAATACAAATAAATGGCAAAAAATTTGCACGAAATAAATATTCATAAAAATCGACTATTTGTGCTTATCCGAATACTGTATTCAGGTTTGGCTCCACCCCAAAATTTCAGGGTAAGGCAAAATGTTTAATCTGGACCTAAACCGGATCCAGAATGTCACATAAAACTGAACTAGCTGACCTTCTCGTTCTTCACTTGAAAATACGTTACATTAAGTTCGCCGTTCTTAGAAAAATGAGCTTGTTCAATGAACGCGCTCTTTTGAACTAGTCAATACACAACACTGCTAACTACATTATAGTAAAAATTAAATCTTGAACCTTTTTTAATTTGCAGATATTCCTGTTGAGAGTTTTGCTTTTATGTAATGTACAATAAGCACTGAGCACATTTCTATGCTCTCTGTTAACTGAGATCCAGGTTTTTATTAACTCTTTTCCTGTTCCCTTCATTTCTAGGTATATTAAGTATTCATTATTGGCCCCATGGAATACATTTTTTGGTTTTACAGTTACAAAGATTATTTAGCTTACCTGGTAGGACTTCAAACAGCAGGAGTTGCAGTGTTCCATGTTAGCTGCTGATGTCAGGTTTGTACTCCCATGTGAGACTCTGTTGTATTTGTGATTTGATTTGATGCCAGTTGCAGCTTTAGAGTCAAAGAAGAAAATATCAAAGATGAAGGAAAGTAGGCAATTCAGTAAAATACAGCTCTATGATTGGTATAATGGCAGCAATACTGAGAACAGGTATCCTCAGAAGCAGTAAGGGGGCTTGATTTTTTTTTTTTAATTTAAATTCTCATTTTGTTTAGGATTAACAACATTTTGCATTTGGCCATGTTCGGACAGTGTGGTATTTTAAGATTTTCAGGTTGTGTGGTAAGGACTGGAGAAGTGAGAACATTGAAAGCATTTGAACTGTGGGGTGGTCTTGTTTGCCCTTTATAAATTTTTCTGGTGGACTTTTAAGAGAGACTCTTTTTTATGGTAAACAGTGTCACACACGTTCGCATGGGAGGCAGCTAAAGGGCTTGAGTGAAGGCAGTTCTGAGGCATGGCGGGATGTGGCAGAGTGCACTGACTCTTTTTCTCCCTTTCTTGTAGACCATTCACGGGAGATTCCACCTGGCTCTCTTGACGTCACTTCTGGGACCGAGCCAATGGAAGGAGACCTTACCAGCTCCGGCCCCTGTGATGTCACATCCGGGCTCGAACCAATGGTTGAAGAATATGGGGCCCTATCCTTATGACCTCACTTCCTGTCTTCCCCTTTAAAGCCTGCGCCTTTTCCCTATTCCCTCAGTCTTGTTTTGGACTCTGTTGTGAGCACATCAGTGCTGTATTTTAAAAGAAAGCAACTTTGCAGCCAGGAGAACAAATTATACGGGTGGCTGCCCCAAACCTTTATGTGACTATGTCTCATTTTTGCGACAACAGATTTAGAGATTGTCAAAGGTTGGTTGGAACTAGAATAGGACAAGAAGGTAATAATCGCACCTTATAATTATGTGAATGACCCCAACTAAACAACACTATCACTGGTACAGTTTTGAGTGGAGTACCTTCATTGGACATATTGAGCACATTTGGTCTCAAAGTAGTCACGCTGAGTTCAGTGTCTATCTTGAGATGTAGTTGACAGGGAATAGTTGCAATCTTGGAATCACTTTACTTAAAGGGCCTCCAGGATTAAACATTCAGGCTGCTAGGATAGGACGACTTGTCTTTAAGAGTACTCACACATGATTGGAATCTTAAATATGAACATATATTTCTTAGATAGATACTTTCTTAATCCCAAGGGGAAATTCAATGGTATCACAACATACCAGTGAGATTATGAAATGCTGGAAGTGAGTATGCATCATCACATCAAGTGGTGTTTCTGGCATGAAAATTGTGGTGGGTCCGTACCAGAATGTTCCTTTATGTGTGCTGACTTGTCTAATGTTAATGTTAACTTACATAACTAATAATATTTGTCCATCTGTTGCTAGTTACTAATGAGACATACAAGTTTACCCACTGTTCACATCACAGTAGCTCAGTAAGACAATGGGATGCTGGTGCCTGGGCTATCTCAGTTGGCATCAGATCATTGTGATACCTTCTGACATGCTCATCGTCTGATAAACATGTTGCATTGCTCAAACACAAAATTTCAGGGCTGTGCAAAAGCAGAGATCACCATTGGGCCATCAGGAGTTTTCTGGACACTGCAAAGACAGCAAACAATTAGAAAAATGATCGTACTGTGGGCTTTTTTTCTGTGAAGTGGAAGGAACACATGTAGACTTCCTTGGTGGCTTTAAGATTTAGTGCTGTTAGGCAGTTCTCCTCAGTCGTGGGTGAAGATGTCGCTCAGGCCCATTCTGAACAGTGTGATTCCTTGTGCTGAAAGCATTCCTAAAATTGATTTGCCTTCTTGTATTTGCAAACTACTATTTCTTTCTTTAAGACAGCAAGACGTACAGGACTTTTTGTACCTCTTCGCTATCTTGCACTGCATAGCTTTGACTAGCAGACCTTGAACTTGCACATGTGAGATTAAAAAAAATGGCAGTACTCATTTTAATGCTGGGAATAAGGGGCTGTTGCCTTCAGTCGCCATCACTAAACTGAAACATTCAATTTGCCCATGCATGCATTATACCACTGGGTAAACTGGGATCACTGCAGGGCCAACTGGTCCAGGCCCTTGGCCGGAAACAGGCTTGCAGCACTTGACACAAAGACGATTTCACATGCTACAAAAAGCAATATTTTTCTAGATAAGGAAATGCATTATGTATATGAAGGAAATTTGGAATTTCAGGAGACAAAGTGTGTGTTGTTATAAACATTTTATTAATAAGTTAAGTTACCGAGGGAAGCTTATTGCTTATTTTACACAATATCTGGTGTGGCTTTGCCCCACTGACTCTTAATGCAGGAACGCCATTAGTGACATCACATTATATTGGTGCCTGAGCCATCCCCGGTAGCGGTAGGCTAGTTAGCTTCACATGTATCACGAACAAATTAAGGGAAGCATGTAGAATAACAGAAAGACAGAAAAGGTGATATGGAGTGTGGCTGCACATGGTCTACAGTTCAGATATGCACATTTGGTATGACTCAGAAGAAAACAACAACATCATTGGATTACAAAGGGAGACAATTGTATAGTGTACCTTGACTTTCAGAAACCTTTTAATAAGGTACACCATGAGTGGCAAGTCGCCAGGCGGCATATTTTTTATCATTATAGTGTGCAATGATATTTCGTTCCATTGATATTAGTATGTTTTTTATTCCCTTCTTGCTTTTATACTCGCTGTTTTTTGCTTGTTATTTATGTTAGTCACAGAACCTTAAGAGATATTGAACATTAAATGTTTTTTTCCAAAGCTTCCAGATCTTTTTAAGTAGAATCCAATTTTGTCAGATAGCTGCTCATGTGAGTGATTTTAGGCGGCTTCTTTGTCAATGTTATTCCTTTGGGAAAAGCAGGAAGGAAGAAAAGCAAGTAAGGATGGCGCACCTAGCAAGACGCAGCACCCTCCAGTGGTCAGACCTCTGAGAAGTCATCGAAGCAGAACTCTGTGGCACCCTGATGAAGCTGACAGTGAATGTCAAAAGGCTTGGGATGACAGTGCTGCCGAGTGACAAGCTCTGCTTTGGCCTACTGGGACACGACTGAATTGGACAGGTGAGGTTTAAGAGGCAAAAAAATAAAAAATAAAAAAAACTATAGAAAGATGGCAATGACAGTCTAGCAGCAGAAAGGAAATGGAAAGAAAGAAAATCATGGCAGGTGAAGAGATGGCTTACTGCAAAAATATTTTGGATTGAAAAGGGTCTGTTTTCCTTGTGGTAGACTTGTACCTCATCCAGGGTTGGTTCCTGCCTTATACCCGATGCTGCCAGGATGGGACAATAAGTGAAGAATAAGGAAGGGTGCGTTGACACATGGGAGAGTGTGCTGCCTGTAACTACCAAGCCACACAGGGTTGTGGCACCGTCCCAGAGACCAGAGTTCAATTCCTGGCCTAGCCAATGTCTTTGTGAATTTTCAAAGTGTCCATAGTGGCCTTCTTTGATTGGTCCGCTTCCAACAAATGCACTGTAAGTTTTTAATGGGTTTCTGGCTTTTCCTATGCCTGTGTTTATTATAATATGAAAGATCTTGAATGAGGTGGCCCAGTGGCTGCTGTTGCTGCGTCACTGATCCAGAGTGCCTTGTTCAAATCTGTGGGAGGTTTAATCATTCTCAACCATCTTCAGGAATTTTCTGGGTTCTTTGATTTTTCTCCCATATCACAAAGACATACATGGAAGGTTGACTTCCTGCAAACCTGAACAGAAATGAAATCGGCTGCCCAACCGATGGATGGATGGATGCTTCATAATCTACTGTGCTGTATGTATCAACTTGCATTGTGCTAAGCCTTTAAATGCATAGCTCACTCAGATTAGCACCAATAATGGCATTTAATGAACACCTTCACTTTATTTATGACTAGCTGTCCCCCGCGTCTCCACCCGCGTAGTAGCGAAACAGGAGAAACTTTAAAAATCAATAAACAAACAGGTATCACTAGCTAAGCACATGCAAGGTCCGCTCCAAAACATGGCCAGAGGTAGACTGACTCGAACGGAGGCTTACGTGAAAGTGAGGAGGACCCTCCCTACTCCTGACGTCACGCTTCCCCCTCCCCTCGGCCTGCAGCCTCTGTCTCGGATTAGCACAATAATATGTTACTCGATTAGTGTCAATAAATTGCTCCTGCAAGCAAACTATGAGACTTAGCGCGATGACAGAAGTCGCAAAATCAACTGGAATGTTCAAGGAAGGGCGGCATGGTGGCGCAGTGGGTAGCGCTGCTGCCTTGCAGTTGGGAGACCTGGGGACCTGGGTTCGCTTCCTGGGTCCTCCCTGCGTGGAGTTTGCATGTTCTCCCCGTGTCTGTGTGGGTTTCCTCCGGGCGCTCTGGTTTCCTCCCACAGTCCAAAGACATGCAGGTTAGGTGGTTTGGCGATTCTAAATTGGCCCTAGTGTGTGCTTGGTGTGTTTGTGTGTGTCCTGCGGTGGGTTGGCACCCTGCCCGGGATTGGTCCCTGCCTTGTGCCCTGTGTTGGCTGGGATTGGCTCCAGCAGACCCCTGTGACCCTGTGTTCAGATTCAGCGGGTTGGAAAATGGATGGATGTTCAAGGAAATTATAGAAAAAAATCCGATTGAAATCCGTTAAGTAGTTCTCTCTTGAAAAGCAGACAGACAGACAGACGTTGGATTTTATATATATAGAGATTTAATCTATCATATTGCACTGTTTATCAGCATTAATCTATCTAATATTTGACTTATTCTTACATTAACTGTTTATATACTGTACATTTTAACTTACATTACTAAATAAGCAAGCTTTTGCTCCCTGGCCACTTTAGGGTAAATCTTAAGGATTTTGGCCTGCTGATCACAAAAATTCACCTTTAAATTTTCTTATCACATGCCATTTTATTTTATTTTACCAATTTTTTGATTTCCTCTAATGTTATAAGAATACATATACAGTACAACAACTACAACTGGAACATCGGCATTGATCTAAAAGTAGTGGCCATGTTACTAGGAATGTAGCTGGAATCTACAAAGTATGGTCATTATATCTGAATGGGACACGAGTGCTAAAGAGTCTCATTATATTAAAAAGAACTGGCCGATCTGCAAGCATGTTGGTTCCAGGACAGAAAAGTGTGGCATATAAACTACTTGTTGACCCAACCAAAGATATTTTTACCTCCACTTCATATTAAACTTGGACCAATGAAAAATTTCACGAAAGTGATGAGCAAGGAAGATTTTGATATTTGAGACAGATGTTTCCATGGATAATTGATGCCAGGATTAAGATAGGCGTTTTGTTGGTCCACAGGTCAGACACATCATCAGTGATAAGCAGCCTGAAGGTCAACTCATAGGGCTGGATGAAATCGCAAGGAAGGCATTCAAAGATGTTGGTGAGAATTTTGTTGAGAACTACAGAGAGACAAACTACGTCCCGCTGTGCTTCAAGCACACAAAACCAAGAAATGCAAAATGTCTCTAATGATTCTGCATTCACCTTTGGACTTACTCCCTAATAATCTCAGAGTAGTCAGTGACAGACATAGTGAAAGGTTTCACCAGGGCATTGTAATAATGGAAAAGCTACATCAGGGCAAGTGGAATCCATCAATAGTGGCCAGCAATTGTTGGAAACTGAAATGAGAAGCAGTACAAATAAAAATCAGAAGCAAAACATTTTTAGCTCAGTTGAATAAACACAATGTGTCAGCCTCATTAAGTGATGAAACACGCTAGATCAGTAAAAGTTAATTTCATGTTTTCTCCAAATTCCTATGTGATACAGTCAATCTGTACATGAATATTAATACATTGTAAGACAAAAGAGAGAGAATCAGCCTGAAGATTTGGGCTACCACCATAGCAACCCTTATTTAATGGTGGAATAAATGAATTTAAAGGACAGAGTACACAATGCTGCCAAAACAGCAGCATCTGCCATGATCTAAAAGAGTTAAGGAAAAAGTTGTTACTTCAGGTACAGGGTGGTAAAGAATGCCCACTTCTGGTGGCCTTCAGGTTTTTATATTGGTCTTCCTGAGTTTGTGTGGAAGTGATGCCTTTCATCTTCTAGCCAGCATCTCTCTGAACTGCAATTGTAAAAGGAGATGGTGTTAGCAATAGCGCCACCTAGCAACTCAGGATGAAATTTCTTATCTGGCTGGAGCCCTGAATTTCCCCCTTAAGCACACATGCATGACAATATATAAAACTGATCCTGCTAATTTGCTCGATTCTAGTTCTAGGTCAGTAGTATGCCATCTAGTGATGGTTCCTAGCTCTCCCCGAGGTCAGCTTGCTGCAATGGAAAAGAAAAGATCAAGAATTGAATGAATGGATGAATGAGACCTGTGCTGGTGTACCATTTTGTTCAATATGATTTGTACCTTCATTCATCTATGCAAGTACTACTTGCGTACCAGACCCCATCCCCACCACGTTTCTCAAATCCTGCCCTCATGCCATAATTTCAGCTGCTATGACAATAATAAATACATCCCACATCACTGACTCTGTGCCAGCTACTTTGAAAATCACTTCTGTAACCCCATCATTAAAGTCTGGTTTTGATGCTGACAATCTCAACAATTTTCAGCCTATCTCTTACTTACTTACTTAACTTGTAATAAGCTGATTGAACCCTTTCTGTCTTGTTTCAGACTATGGCACAGCTGTGAAATTGCTGTAATTCAGGTAACCAATGATTTGGCACCAGACTGTGGGCAAACCAACATATTAATTCTCTTAGACCTCAGGGCAGCATTTGACATGGTCAAAAATTCTACTGTCCAGAATGGAGAACATGCTGGGTATCTATCTCTGGCACTGCCACCCAGTGATTTAAGTCCTATCTGACTGATAGGCAAGAGTTTGTTAGTCTTGGCAACTGCAGGTCCAGCACAGCACCAGTCATACAAGGAGTTCTTCAGAGCTCTGTCCTCGGCCCTCTGCTCTTCTGTATCTATGGTATATGCTTTCCGTTGGCCATGTTATTCATAACTTTGGTCTGGGTTATCATTTTTATGCAGATGATACTCAACTCTATTTCAATGTTAACAGTGAAACTTCATCAGAGCTTTC
The DNA here is from genome assembly GCF_900747795.2 of Erpetoichthys calabaricus. Taxonomy (NCBI): domain Eukaryota; kingdom Metazoa; phylum Chordata; class Cladistia; order Polypteriformes; family Polypteridae; genus Erpetoichthys; species Erpetoichthys calabaricus. Next base: position 64,810,167 of record NC_041395.2, read on the forward strand.
TCAGCTCACAACTTGCCTCAGTGAAATTAAAACCTGGATGGAGCAGAACTCTTTAAAATTAAACTGTAACAAACCCAAACTTATGATAATTGCAACAAAAGTTCAGCTTAAGAACATGAGCTCTTTCTTTAGGTAGAATGGGGACTGGGCGGTCTCGTGGCCTGGAACCCCTGCAGATTTTATTTTATTCTCCAGCCATCTGGAGGTTTTTTTTGTTTTTTCTGTCCCCCCTGGCTATCAGACCTTACTCCTTTTCTATATTAACTAATGTTGTATTATTTTAATTTCTTATTTTGTCTTTTATTTTTATTTTATTTTCTTCATTATGTAAAGCACTTTGAGCTACTTTTTTGTATGAAAATGTGTTATATAAATAAATGTTGTTGATCATCCTTAGTAAGAACCTTGGTGTCCTTTTTGATTCCTCTCTTACTTATTCTACCCACATTCATCACATTGAGAAATGTTATTACTTCAATTTTCATAAACTTGTCCACGCTTTTATCACATCCCATGGGTGGTAATGGCAGGTGTCCCTTCAGGTCTGTTATCGCAGTTCCAGCTGGTCCAGAACTCTGCTTCAAGAGTCCTCACAAGGACCGGTGACAGTGAGCACATAACCGCCATCCTTCTTCGCCTTCACTGGCTCCCTGTGTCTTACAGGATTGCATATAAAATTCTATGCTTTAAATGGCCTTGCACTGGCCTACATCAGTGACCATCTCCATCACTAATAATAATAATACATTTTTTTTATATAGCATCCTTCCCATGCTCAAGGCGTTTCACAGAGTCTCCAAAAGAAACAGCTGGTATACGTAACATTGGATACAGATGTTTCCTGAATAGAACACTGAAACAGACAGATACAGGATATACAAATCATTAAATAGAATAAAAGACAATAAACCAGAGTAATGTACTAACTTTAATTCTAAAAGAATGCCTAGCAAATAACATCATTTGTGATATAACACACACACACACAAATTATACTGAGCATCTGGACAGAGAGGTAGACTGAAAGATGCGTCAAATTGTTAAGTTAAATGTCTTCCTGAACAGATGAGTTTGAAGTTATTTACTAAAAGAATGAGTGTCGTCAGCTGACCTAAATAATTTCAGGAGGTCATTCCAAAGTCTGGGCGCCATAGAGCTGAAGGCCTTGTCACCCATAGTGTGCAGGTAAGTGTGGGCAGAACAAGATTGCCAGAATCAGAGGACCTTAGTGGGTGAACAGCAGCACAGTGGTGTTGTGTCACTCTATTGATGACGGGGCCTTCAACGCTACAACGCTACAGCACTCAGACTTTGGATTGGCCTCCCCACATTATTGAGATCAGCCGACTCAATTTGTTCATTCTTAAAACTCATTTGTTCAGATTGGCCTTTAACTTAACTTGACTTTCTGGCTCTTTTTTCAGTTTACCCTCTCTGCCCAGGTGCCCAGGAAGATTTGTGTTTGTACCACAGCATATGTTCATTGTTCAGGGTTTTCTTGTTGTATTCATATTTTGTATTTTATTCTGGTTTATTGTCACTTCTTCCACGTCAATGCATTGTATATCCTGTATTTATCTTTATGTTGTGCTTTATGCCAGATATTATTTCTATCCAGTGTTCTTTCTGATTTTCTGTCAAGTGCTTTGATCACTGGAAAGGCAAAAATGTATTATTCTTTGCTTTCCCACTTAACTGGCTCAGGGTCACATATAGTCTATCCAAGCAGCACTGACTACACGGTTGGAAACAACCGTGTTCAGACCACCGGTCCATTTGCAGGGCACACTCACAAAGGCTCAAGAATGTAATGTTACATTTTGTATAAAGTCCAAAGCCCCTTTTAGCTTGTTCTCAAGACAAGTGGCTGCATTTTCTGTGAGAAACAAAATCAAACAAACACAGCGTCTCTCTAGAAGATAGTCAATCCTCCACTATTGTCCTTCACTACACCCTGAGGGGAAAAAAAAATCAATGAGGAATACTAAAACAAAAATCAATGGAGCAATCAGCTAATCAAACAGCCGACCAATATATCGACTGGACAAATGACCCCCAGCCATTCTAATTATCAAGCAGTCAGTCTGGCAATCAGTCAAGCCCAATCAATCAAGAAGTTATTATCATGCATTTGTACAGCTCTTTAGCTGCCATCCGGCCGACAGCCACTTAGAGAATTGAGCCATTAAGTTCACCCATCCATCCCCTTTGAAACCCTCCTAAACCAGTTCAGAGTTGAGGGTCTGGGGTCTAAATCGTACTGTCTGTAAGACAAGGTCTGTCCAAATGAGTGTGAAAGGAAAACGGTTCAAAGAAAGAAAGAAAAAGAAAGGGCACGGAGCATTGTTGGCTGAAAGAAAAAAAAAGGTGTCTGCTTTGCTATTTCTGACTCTTTAAAAGAGATTTGTGGCACCAAAGCTCTCTCCATGCAATCTAGTCCTGTTAAAGATGGCCTTTTTTTTGCCGAGAACCTAATTCGGAACTTGACTTGCAATTAATTAACACTTCTAGGGTAAATGTTAATGTCCGTGTCAAGAAGAGGAGCCGCGCGGATAACAATTCCATTTCGGATGCAGTGCAAATGGAGTTTGGCCCTCGACGAGCCTCGTGCTCATTATCATCTGAAAGCCCAGCTGCTTCAATTGCAATTCTGTCGAGAGGCTTTCCACCATCCAGCTGGGCTTCGGGTTTCGTGGCAAACAACGTGCTGTGGTTTCAATTGTTTGCTTTTTAGGTCTTAGTGAGATACTTTTAATTCTTTCTGTTTTTGCAATCAATCAAACTGTTAGCTTTTCCACAACCTGCATACACATCCTGGATTTTATAAATGTTACGATTTCATGTAATTATACCTGAAGCTGCGGGACTGGTCCGTGCACCGTGCACACCTCCTTCTCTTATCTCATCTCTGTCTGTCTCTTTCAGTTTCTCTCTTTTTAATGCACACGGGGTACTGCATCAGCACCACAGAAAAATACATAAGGTTAAGGAAATTTGAGAAGGTGTATCCAATAGAGAGCGTTAGCTCCCTGGGAATGAGTTCTTTTGTAATTGCGGTGTATTACATAACCCGAATCAATATACTGTAGATATACTGTAGTATAAAAAGGCGATACCCCTCCCTTAGTGATATGATGGTAAGAAACCACATATGAGAAATAACTTAACTTTGTTTAATGACGGCTTACGCTGCATAACAGACAAAGGAAGCCAATGGCAAGAACCCAGTTTGGGAGTGGGGGCCTGATGTGGAGAGTCTGCCATTTTCACTTTGCAGTGGAAGGATTTTCAGGATCGGGTGATGTTATTTTCCATCCGTCTGTCAGCTTCAAAGGTGTGCCGGGCAATGTTCCAAGGCTTTATACTCTTTCTTCATGTGCAGACCCCCACTTAGGTGAATCAGGCCCTTACAAAAAAGGAAAAAGAGGATACAGTTTCATGCTGACTTTGACATACAAAAATAGTATATAATGGTCATAAGTGTGACGGCCCATTTCGCAGTTGTCCCTAACTGTATTGTCTTTTAATGCTTGCCTAGCAGTTCCTATATGGTGAACTCCTGTGTGCTAAATCTGGTTCTGTGTCAACTGTGCATGTGAACAGAAAAAGGCAGATTTATAAAATATATTTGCACAGAGCACAGTGACACATTAAACTTATATACTTATTATAGAAGGTTATATTATGTAAGTGGATAAGAACAACTGCAAAGACAGATGAGCGATAAAATCTACACTTGAATTCAAGTCCCTGTATGGATAGCGCTTTGAGTACTGAGAAAAGCGCTATATAAATATAATGAATTATTATTATTATTATTAAGTTCACATTTATTAGCATGTGTACATAAATTCAAAGAAGTCTTACTTGGGTGTTACCCACTGACTGCAAATACTAACACAGCACCAACAACAGATGAAAAAGAGTTATGAACACAACATTGTTTACTAAATGCAGCATACATACAGTATAATATGTGCACAATACTAAAGCAACAATCAGACAGTTGTCAGAATGAGAGCTAGAAGAGAGATTGTGCACTGAATCTGTTCAACGTGAGACACTCTGAGCACCGGTACAGGATGGCTGAGGTCTTTGCTAACATGTTTTGCCAGTATAGAGTGCCTAAAAAAAGTTTTCACCCCCTGGGATGTTTTTATGTTTTTTTGTTACACAACTTTGAATTGCAATGAATGTAATTTTGCTTTTTGACACTGATCAACCGAAAAAGACTCTTTAATGTTAAAGTACAAACAGATCTCTGGAAAGTGGTCTAAATTAATTACGAATGACACAAAATGACCGATCACATACGTTTTCACTTCTTTAATATGACACGCCTAAATCATCAGTGGTGCAGCCAATTGGTTTAGAAGTCCCATAAAATGTTCAATGCACACCACCTGTCTGGGGTTCCGACTGACTGTAGCATAAATGCACCTTGTTTGGGAGTGCAGCTTGTGGTGAGTCAGTATGGTGGCCTAACCCAAATGTTGAAGACAAAAGAACACTCCAAGCAACTCCATGAAAAGGTGATTGAAAAGCTCAAGGCAGCGGATGGAGGCAAGACAATATCCAAGTCACTGACTATCTCTTGGAGTCCAGTTAAATTAGTCATTAAGAAATGGAAAGAGGATGGCACAGCTGTAAGTTTGTCCACAAAAAGTGAACGATCATGGAGAAAGATGACTTGTGAAGTCAGGTGTACAGTATGAGAACTCCGAAGGAGTTACAAACTATAATGGGTTAGATTGGAGAGAATGAGCAGACAACAACTGTTGGCTTAGGTGCTTCACCAGTCAGCTTAATGGGAGAGTGGCAATTAAAGAAAATGCTTATGATAACTCAGCAGATGGCACATGAAGATTCTAAAGTCAGCTGGAAGAAGGTTCTATGGTGTGATGAAACTAAAATCCATGTTTTGCATAAGCCAACCATAAAACCATTAAAAATTTGACAATTCAGATGAGGCCATTCAGTCCATCAAGCTCATTAATAGCTAAGCTGTTCAAGTATCTCATCTGGATTCTTCTTGTTTGTCAAGGTTCCTGCTCCATGTCTTGGTAGTTTGTTCCAGATTCCCACAACTCTTTACATAAAGAAGTACTTCCTGGTTTAAGCCTTAAATGCACTTCCCCTTAATTTCCACTGGTGTACTAATGTATATGATTGACTCTCATGCTGAACGAATTCTGCCCAATCTATTTCATCGATATCTTTGAGAACTTTGAAGATCTGGATTAGGTCCCCAAAGAGTCTCCTCTGCTATTGACTAAAAAGGTTTGATTCTTTGAGTCTGTGCAGGTTCACGTGCTGCAATGTCCTTTTGATAGCATGGTGACTTGCCACATTATTAAAATACACCATCTCCACCATGAAGCATAGTGGTGGCCTGCATCATGCTGTGGTTATGCTTCTCTTCAGCAGGCCCTGGGGAAATCCTGGAGGCAAACCTAATGTAGTCTGCAAGAAACCTTGATATTGTACGGCATGACATCTAACGCTAGTTATGTGATGGTTTAAATCTATCTATCTATCTATTATAAAGTACCTTTCATTATCTCTGTTATATAGTGCCTTTCATTATCTATCTATCTATCTGTCTATCTATCTATCTATCAATCATATAGTGCCTTTCATTATCTTTTATCTATCTATCTATTATATAGTGCTTTTCATTATCTATCTATCATATAGTGCCTTTCATTATCTATCTATTTATACATACATTTGTGCAATAAGATGCTGCAGATGTTCTATCAGACGGTTGTGGCGAGCGCCTTCTTCTACGCGGTGGTGTGCTGGGGAGGCAGCATAAAGAAGAAGGACGCCTCACGCCTGGACAAACTGGTGAGGAAGGCAGGCTCTATTGTAGGCACAGAGCTGGACAGTTTGACATCCGTGGCAGAGCGATGGGCACTGAGCAGGCTCCTGTCAATCATGGAGAATCCACTGCATCCACTAAACAGTATCATCTCCAGACAGAGGAGCAGCTTCAGGAGATCGTTCCTCCCCCACACTATGCGACTCTTCAATACCACCCGAGGGGTAAACGTTAACATTATTCAAAGTAAGTGTCTGTCTGTATAACTGCATTGTTATCACTCTTTAATTTAATATTTTCTTTATCAGTATGCTGCTGCTGAATTTCCCCTTGGGATTAATAAAGTACTATCTATCTATCTATCTATCTATCTATCTATCTATCTATCTATCTATCTATCTATCTATCTATCTGTCATTTAGATGTTAAATCATCTGATGCTGCTAAGATTGATTTCCATATGTGTGACTAAAATATACATAAAGTTAAAAAATATTTAATCTTGTTACGTTTTGTCAACATGTGAGCAACAGAAAACTTCAGCATTGATGTGGAGTTAGCATTTTATTGGTGCTGAGGGCTCACTTTCCATTAAAGTATATTAATGCCAAAGTCTGTGTAATTAGTGAGATGTCAATTCCCATTACTAGTTAACACTATTGAACATCTGCTTTCTTTAATAGAAAGTCATGTCCAGTATAAAGAGAGCAAATCAATAAACAGCCACATGCAAACCTCTCCTGCCTGCACTGAGCACGCTCACTCTCACACTCACTCGCTGTCTCTCTCTCTCACACATACACACACACTCACTGGCTGACTTAGGGGGCTGCAATTTTGCCCATCATCTCCCTCGCTTTCTATCCCAGACTTGGTTAAAGTGTCTCTTCTTTTATAAATGTTGCCCTTGGCAACAGAGACCTGCATGTCCGGGCCCATTACGGTGATAAATGCACTTCAGGCATAACAATTAAAAAACGCTGTAGCCTTCATTAACAATTTTAATTAAAAAGTTGCAGATTGAAACAAAGCACTAGCCATATCAACTGCTGAACAGACCACTCTTTATGTTTCAGTTCAAAGTGTTCTCCTCCTCCCGGGCACGTTTTAATGTGTTGCAGCGGGTCATGACGCCAAGCAAAATGTCGTAAACTAGCACCTTATATGCAAATGTTAAAATTCCATATGACATCAGTGTCATTGTATGGAGTGCATCTGTTAATTCTTTTGTCTTTGCCTTCTGCCACAACGCAAACAGATCTATAATGCCCTGCTTCAGCCGAGATTCAGCACAAGCCATTCCGTTTGCATTCAGTGACAAATGAATTCATTTCAGCAGTCACGGCCGTAGCATTCATTCATTCGAGCTGCAAGGTAAAGTGCATCCTTAAGTGATGCTCTTCCCGCAAAAGAAATAGGAGGGAAAAATCAACCACACACGCATTTTTTCTTCATTAAACCTCCAGGCACTTCTTATACTGTACCATTCATTAAATATTTTCAAAATATTTTTAAACAACATGCTTTCAATGGTTCATTAAGACATTTATGTTTGACTTATGTTACAAGATAATGCAGAGTGGATACGGGCTGAACTGTACGAGGAGTATACTGCTGTGTGTGGTGCCGTCATGTTCTCTCCGTCTCCATGTGCAGCTCCTCTATTGAAGTGTAGCAATGAAATTGGAAAGCAGCCCTCGAGTGATGACATCTTGGGATTTCAATACAGAATGGTGGGACCAGGAACCAGAAGTGACGTCAGCGGGCCCAGAACTGAAAGTGATGTTAGCAGGCTGGGAACTGGAAGTGATGTCAGCAGGCCCAGACTTATGGTATTATTGAGGTGTACACCATTTCAACATGTTGTGTTTCTGCTACCACAATAATTCAAAGGTACATTATGGTCTGCACCAAATCCTCCAATGCAAAAAAATCGGTGTCCTTTAAAGAAATAGGCATGCTGAATCTGTTTCTGAAATTGTAACTTCTCTACCACAAATTATTTATAAGAGATATCAGAATGAGTGAAAAATGCCATTTAACAAAAAAAAAATTAATCTTTAAAAAATAAGTTATGCTTGTTTAATGGCATAAGGATTTTTCATGCTTAGAATATTTGAAATCTGTTTAAAGCTGAAAAATAGCACTCTTCCCTGTTCATAGCGTTAGTTGAGGTAAAAGCAACCCAAAAATCAAATATTTGCTGCACATTCTTTGCTCTCAATTAGAATTTTTTCTGTCTTCTTGCTCTTTCAAAATAGCCAGGAATTTATATTCTGAAGGTTAGCAAGATGCCTTTTTATTGTTCAGAAGACAGAAAATGAGAGAAATTTGCAAGGTCAGGTTGATCCATCCATTGTCTTGACCAGGTAACAGGTAAACAAATGGTAAAAGAACTGAAAAAAAGCACGGGGCACAATTTTCTTTCGAATACAAAGGCAAACAGGGGCGGCACAGTGGCACAGTGGCAGCGCTGCTGCCTCGCAGTTAGGAGACCTGGGTTCGCTTCCCGGGTCCTCCCTGCGTGGAGTTTGCATGTTCTCCCCGTGTCTGCGTGGGGTTCCTCCCACAGTCCAAAGACATGCCGGTTAGGTGGATTGGCGATTCTAAATTGGCCCTAGTGTGTGCTTGGTGTTTGGGTGTGTCCTGCGGTGGGTTGACACCCTGCCCGGGATTGGTTCCTGCCTTGTGCCCTGTGTTGGGTGGGATTGGCTCCAGCAGACCCCCGTGACCCTGTGTTTGGATTCAGCGGGTTGGAAGATGGATGGATACAAAGGCAAACAACTACGAGGGACTGGTTGAGGAGCTTCTCGCTTCCTACTTAGCACTTGCATTTCTCACACTCTCGTTTGGATTTTTTCCCCCGAGAACATGGCAGTGGTCTCTGATGGACACGGGGAGAGACTTCGCTCAAACAGAGAAACGTGATAATGGAATGTGAAGGGACTCACTGTTAGCAGACATTAGATGGTTATTCCTTCAGGGGACTATAAGAGAAAAAACTACTAATAATTAGATCTAAAACAATAACACGTGTAATTTATACCTTTTAAGGCTAAAAAATGAATTAAATAAATATATTGCATTTTTTCCTTAAGATATTTTTTAATTTAAATCCTTCATCTCTCAAAAACTGGATGTAATAGAGTGAGATTTGGATTCAGCACCCTCAGATCTGTAAAGAACACCTAAAATATTTGACAGGACCAAACAATTCCCAGATCAGAGTTATCTGCTAACTAAGCAGTAATTTATACCTTTAAGGCTAAAAAGTTAATTTAATAAATATATTGCATTTTTTCCTTAAGATAATAGTACAAATCGTTTATGAATCGCCCATCACTATCCTCCACAGATTCATCTTTTTTATATAATCTAACTAGGGGGTTTGCCCCCTGCTCACTTTGCTCGCCAGCCCCCATGGCCTGCACTACGTGGCAGCCACTTTGCATCTCTGCCGCTCGTGTTGTCATAAGGGAGGCTGAACGCACCCCAAGGAGACGCAGTCGCTCCTCTGAAACCTCCTCTTAAATGTGATACAATGGGAAACAAATACAGGTTTTTTTTTTACCTCCTCTTTACTTGATCAGCTGCTAGCCTGCTGCTGCTGCCATGCCGTATGATCTGCATCTTGCGAGACACTTTGCACATTTAAAAGCCTGCACAGCAGCTGTCCTACTCTTTGTCTTTTACTTCCGGCCCCAGGCGTGGTTAAATCTCTTGGCACAAAGTCTTGTCTCACAGGACATGAGTTCTTGATATTTTTTAGTTTATAATTTAAACATGGAATAAGAATCTGAAAATCTAACAACATCATATTAAAGTTTGATAAATGCTGAAAAGAATGATACCAAACATATATACTGTATGTAGGTTTTAAAATAAGCCAGATTTAAAGTGTGACAAAAAAAGTGACATAAAAAAAAATCATTGCACTTTTCGGCTTAGGATTTTATATATATATATATATATATATATATATATATATATATATATATTAGATAGTATTGTTGAAATGATTAAACCTGTCCTATACTACACTCTCCACTCTCCTTCCCAATCTTAAATTTCCCGCTGGTTCAAATGCAAGTCACCGGTGCACCAAAAGGTACCCCAGTGCCCTTAATGTGTGTTCCTCAATCTTATACCAATTCCTGAGCCACTCTTTCAACTCTTGAATCTCATCAGTCATGCCTGGACTAGCACACACCACAGGACATGCATTCACAGAAGACTCCTTTATCAGTTTGATCCCTCCAGGGTTTCTTGCAGAAGTGGTAGCCTACATCCAGCGAAATGTAGACAGTGTGGTGTAGTGGATCAGGCTATGGACCTCAAGGCTTGAGGTGGTGGGTTCAGATGCCACTACTGACACGGTGTGACCACCAGCAAGTCACTTCACCTGTCTGTGCTCCAATTGGAAAAACAAAAGAAATGGAACCAGTTTTATCTCAGATGTTCAAAGTCACTATGAATAAAGACATCAACCAAAGAAGTTCAGTAAGCGTAATGGTATTAATATATTTTATATTCTATTATAGAAAAGGCACAATATTGTTCACTTTATCAGTGGAGGTACTTTTAACAATTTCACTGGTATTGGAATCAAATACTAAAAGTTTGGTCTTGTGACATCCCTACAAGGTGGCTAACACAAAGTGTGCAAGCTATGAGATGAATTGTGATCTTTTTTTAGGCAGCCTGCAGAGCCAAAAGGTCCAAGCCTTTCTGAATTTTCTGAATGACAGCAAATAAATGGCATGTGTACATTTTTGGTGACATTATGTCTCACCTACGTCACCTTAAATTTGCAATTGCAAGACAAGAATCATATTGTTGCTGGTATGTATGAGAACTTCCTTGACCCTCTTTACCTGAGATCAACTCGAGGGAAAGCTGCACTTTCCACTCCTGCTGTAACATCACAAGAAAAGGAAATGTGAGGGGGCTTCCTGATGTACACATGCATGACAAGACTGAGAGAGAATTATAAAGAGCGGTCAAGAGTCCATCTGCCTAGGAGTCTTCACTCTCCAGATCTTCACATGCGGTAAGCGTGTCTCCACAGGGCTTCTCCAAACGATTAGGTATCAGATGTCAGGACCAATAAGTTCCCCTTATAAGGGATCGATAATTTAAATGTGAAACTGGTGACTTTATCTGCAAAAGTGCACACGTGAGAAAATAAAAGAGCGTAAAAAAACTGCATATTCTTCAACCAACTGAATATTGTTTTGTAATCTCAGTAAAGATTTAAAGAATAAATAACGGATGTGTGCATTTAATGCACAGGCAGTCAGCAATCTAAAGTAAGAAGAAATAAGAAGATTATTACTGATTATAAGTCACTAGGAGGTCAGGAAACAAGTAAAACAAAGGTGAGGACATGAAACAAAGCTGTACATCGAAAGACTCAGTCGCCAGAAAATTTCACGGAGCAAGAACCAAACTATAAGAAATAAATCAAAAGATGATAAACAAAAACCAGAGATATCTTTAACAATAATAATGCTTCTATCCACAAACTTGTTGGACAGTTAAGAAGTGTATGACGCTGACCTTTACCGCCGCGGCAAAAACGTCATGTGTCACTCACCACCAGTCACCCTGCCCAGGAACGGCCTGGCATCTCTGCATCACAAACAGCAAATAATAATAGCACCCATATTAAAAACAAAATGATGCAGCAGGAAGACGTATTTCAAAAATGCATCAGTCTATGCATTTTGTATCCTGGTCTGAGGTATAGGGGAAGCTGTCTAAGCAAAGATGTCCAGATGTCCCTTTGCCCTGCCACTTCCTCCAACTCCCTCTGAGGGGGTGCTGAGTCATTCCCAGGCCAGCTGGGATATGTAATTTCTCCAGGATGTTATGGGTCTGCTCCGAGGTTTCCTAATGGTTGGATATGCCCGAAACACTTCCAAAGGGAGGTATCCAGGAGGCACCCTAATCGGGCCCAGACCACCTCAACTGCTTCCTTTCAATGCAGAGGACTTTGAGTTTCTCCTCACTCTCTGTGTAAAGTTGAGGAGCTAGACACCCTGTGATGGAAGCTCAACTTCAGCACTTGTATCCACAATCTAGTTCTTCTGGTCACTGCGCAAAGCTCATGGCCCTGGCTCAGGGTAGAAAAATGGATCGACCAGAAAACTGAAAGCTTTGCTTTTCAGTTTTAGATATCTCATCACTGTGTCTGTCCAGCACAACATCCACATGACTGCTGATGCTGCTCCAATCTGCCTATCGATTTCTTAGTCCTTTCTTCCCTCAATTGTGAACAAGATCTCAATATACTTAAACTCCTCCATTTGACATAGTACCTCCTTCTTAACACGGAGACGGCACACCGTCCTTTTTTGGTAGAGAATCATAACCACCGATTTAGAGGTGCTGATCCTCATTTGCAAGCATGGCATACTCGGCTGCAAACTGCCCCAGGGTACACCTGAGGTGACTGCCTGATGAAGCCAACAGGTTATTTAAAAAATGACATCTTCAAAAACAGTCTTACCATTACATTTCTTGACCTCTATCAAATTTTAAAGCAAAATCAGGATCATGACAGAGATGAAGATGAACATGAAATGGGGGGGAAACGACAATACCTGTCAACGTGCAAAGGTCAGGATTCAAACTGAAGGTCACTCAGAAGTGAAACAAGACTGGTCGTCAACTTTGTGCATGCCAGTGCATGTAACTCGATTCAAATTAAAGATCTAGAAGGATTCCTTTCTGAAGAACATCATATCAGCGTCCACCTCCAGGCCATGTCTTACTGTTTCTAAAACAGCCAGCCTGAATTCCATTTGCTGAATTTCACTCCCACCTCATGATTGCGTTGAAAACTGAGGGTATGATCATTTCGATGGAAGTTACCTGAAAACAACAGACATGGAAACTAGAAAGAAGGACATTAGCTAAACAGATGTGGTTACTTGTGTGGATCTTTTTAAAATCGTAAGAGGAATTCGGCCAGTAGTGTGTCTTAAGCCGCCTTAATCTGTTTTTGTAATTTGTTGTAAAGGCAGGCTTGGAATCGGACAAAAAGCACAATCTTTACACAAAGCACAGGAAACATTGGAGGCGTACAAAAAGCGGGAGGTGCCTCCTAACATCACTTAGAGTGTCACACACCAACGACCAGAGCATTGAGCGCACTCTTTCAAGCGTGGTGTCATTATAAACTAAATGGTTTGTTTTATTGTTGTGTTTTAATTACAGTCGGTCCCATAGAGGAGTTGTATGAATTCGGCACGATTTACTTCCCACAGCCCTTCATGCTTTTCATAAAGAAGAACTGCCATTCATTCAAATAAATATATCACATCATGCTGTAAGGGTCAGGGCTGCCTTCCATGAGATTCTCCAAATTTCCTCAGAGGGAACATCAGCCCTGGCCTGTACACTCAATAAAATCCTATCAGACATGGTAGGGAATGGCATTTCACAGAATTGACAAATTCAGCATGAGCACAGCCTGATAAAAACATGTCAGGAGCAGAGCTGCGATTCATATGATTAATTGCAGACAAATGTTGGCTAACAGCAGAAGGGCAAAGAAAGCCTGCCAGCAGATTTAGCTTTACAGTATGTGTGAAAGTCTGCATCACGGTTCTGTGAGGAGATTTCATACTTCGTGCTGGGTGAAAGAATTCAAAAGAGCAAAAACAAAGTCACTTTATCAACAATGTTAATATTATTAGCTCTTTTCTTATGCTTGTTAGGCTATGAGTTGAATGCCCTGCCGTGAAATAAATGGGAAGCCATCATGAATTGACCACCACATGTCTCCATCTAATCCTCCTACTTCAAATGAATTTAATTCAGTGAACGCAGATACGTGTCGTGTCTGAGTCTGCTGTCGTCAGTCCAAGGTTCGCCCCTGCCTTGCAGCTCTGGCCTCCCAATGACCCTGAACTGAATCAAATGAGTTTGAAAATGAACAGATGGATGAATAGATCTATTAAGTCATTGTTCATTCATTCTTTCTTTTTTAACACGATCATGAGGGGACCGGAGCCCCGGTGTGTGGACGAAGCAGCAGTCCACATGTACACATACGGCACTTACAAAAATACTCACCCCCCCACCCCATGAAAGTTTTCACATTTTATTGTTATACAACAGTGGATTTAATTTGGCTTTTTTGACACTGGTAATCAGAAAAAGCCTCTTTAATGTCAAAGCGAAAACAGATCTCTGCAAAGTGATCTAAATTAAATACAGTTTTAACGTGTTAAATATAGCCACTCACACTCACACAGGGCAAGTTTACCAGTTAACCCGCTTGTTTTGAGAATGTGAGAGGAAAACCGAACCCCTAGAGAAAAATAACATGGACATGGAGAGAGTGTGGAAAACCTAAAGCGACAGTGGCTGAGCCAGGAATGAATCCCCCAATTCTGGAGCTGTGGGTCTACAGGAATTATCAGTGTGTCATAGGATTATAATCATCAGCAAGTTCATATTCATTAACAAATATTTTAACAAGAAACAAAGTGTAACTGTCAACATCTAGTTGGGAACACTGAATCATGCCAGTCTAACACCAAGTCAGTCTAGCTTCAGGGAGTCCAGTTGGGAAGTGTAAGTGATTGTGAATCAACTTCACCTTCTTAAAAACACTTGCACTGGAGAGGCAACAGCAAGACACTCCCAAAAAGGGAATAGTTTTGCAGGTGGTTGCCACTGACATCTTTTCCTCCTCATCTATTTTTTCACTAGTTTTGCATTTGGCTACGGTCAGCATGAGGCGATACCTGGACCCTACAGAGTTTGGTGGCACAGGTAGTCCAACTTCTCCATGATGGCACATCAATACGTGCCATTGCCAGAAGGTTTGTTGTGTCTCCCAGCACAGTCTCAAGGGCATGGAGGAGATTCCAGGAGACAGGCAGTTACTCTAGGAGGGCTGGACAGGGCCGTAGAAGGTCCTTAACCCATCAGCAGGACCGGTATCTACTCCTTTGGGCAAGGAGGAACAGGAGGAACACTGCCAGAGCCCCACAAAATGACCTCCAGCAGGCCACTGTTGTGAATGTCTCTGACCAAACAATCAGAAACAGACTTCATGAGGGTGGCATGAGGGCCAGACATCCTCTAGTTGGACCTGTGCTCATAGCCCATCACCATACAGCTCAATTGGCATTTGCCAGAAAATACCACAATTAGCACCCTGTTCTCTTCACAGATGACAGCAGGTTCAGACTAAGCACATATGACAGACGTGAAAGGGTCCGCAGACGCAATGGTAAACATTATGCAGCCCACAACATCATCTAGCATGACCGGTGTGGCAGTGGGTTAGTGATAATCTGGGAAGGCATACCTTGGAGGGTTGCATAGACCTTTACATACTAGGTAACCCACAGAGCCTTTGTCAGAACTTACGCTGGCGCAGTGGGCCCTGGGTTCCTCCTGGTGCAGGATAATGCCCAGCCTCATGTGGCCACAGTGTGTAGGCAGTTCCTGGATGACGAAGGCATTGATGCCACTGACAGGCCCATATGCTCCCCAGACTTGAATCCAATTGAGAATGTTATGTGTTGGTGCATCCGATGCCACCAAGTAGTGCCATAGACTGTCCAGGAACTCACTGACGCCCTGATCCAGGTCTGGGAAGAGATCCCCCAGGACACCGTCTGGCATCCCATCAAGATCATGCTCAGAAGTTGTCTGGAGTCCACACCGACACATGGGGGCCAAACACACTACTGAGTCACATTATGAGTTTGCCGTGATGAAGTTGGATCAGCCTGTGATTTCAATGTTTTACTTTGATTTTTGGTGTGATGTTGAATCCAGACCTCAATGGGTTGGTAATTTTGGTTTCCATTGACCGTTGTTACATCATTTTGTTCTTGACGAATTACATAGTATTGCTCAGTAAAGATTTTCTACTTTTTTGAATATTTCGTTCATCAAGATCTGATGTGTGATTTAAGTATTCCCTTAGGTTTTTGAGCAGTGTATTTTGTACTGCATGTAGTAATGACAGTAATGCACTGCATTTGTCATTCCAGAAAAATGCATTACTAAAAATGTTTGTGGCAAATACAATGCATTTGTTTCTGTTATATATCATTTAACATAAAAACTGTGCCATTCCAACAGATGTTGCATCTGAAATACTTGTAGTAATAACATACATTATTAAAAAGGTTTCTAATGTGTCATCTGTTGAAGTTACAAATGTTTTTGATGCACCAACTATTGACATATTGACTATTGACATAAGCAACCATATGTCACACAGATGCACAGACACTCAGACATTGGATTAAATAGCCGGAATACCTGGACAAGTGGACTGAAAATTAATAATAATGATGGAAACCATTAATGCTAACTAAAAAGGCTAACACAGAAATGCTCTAATTTCTACATTGACCACAAAACATAGAAAGAGTGAAGGCTTGCTTTTTGAAGCTAGGAGTCGAATTAAAAACTGAAGTTTAACACTTTATGCACCTACCCCTTGCTATGTGTGTTGCGTCCTCATCCGTTGGCTCGGGTAAGTTATCGGCAGTGGTGGGTTAAAGAGGTTCCTGGTATGCAGTCGGTAGCGTGGACTGACCCGCACCGTTACAGACAGCACACCTACACACACAGTTAAGAACACCATATGCAGTAACAATAAAAAAATGAAATGTTTACAGTGGAGCGGCCTCTAAATGTTTTACAATCGGGCTGAAATTTCACAGGTAAGCAAGCTATACCTATAGACAAAACTGGAGAATTTACTCTACAGATATCTGCTCTTTGCCTTGGTTTGTGGACCACCCTACTGTCACATGGCACCAATGTCATGTGCTGTGTGATGTCATCATGCTACCATTAGGAAAAAACACTCTGGAATATTGACCTTGGCTAGCCCTTTTTGGAATTCCCTTGAGGAATCTTCATTTCCTAATTGTTCAAACAAAATGAAATAATTCCATTGAACTAGCTCATTTGCTACAGCAATCTTAACAGATTGTAGCCTTTATTAAGATAAATGTGTAATATATAATTCACCTGTAACAAAACAATTTACTAACTAAAAAAGTAAAAAAAAGTTGGGCCAACTTTCAGTTCCTCTTCAACTCTTCAGCAGCATAAAGTGAGACAGGCCCTGTACAAATTTTGCAGTTTAAGAAGGCACCATTTTTTGATTATAGCTCATTTTTTGATGGCCCACTACACTTATAATTATGTACCTTTACCGTGAGCTTTCACTTATATACTAGATTATTAACAATATTAATAAATTAAGTGAACTTGAAATGTACTTACATATTGCAAAAGCAGGGGGCATTTACAGGACAGTGAAAATCAGATTTTAGTCACAGATTTATATGCCGTGTGCAGAGTGGCCGTGCAATCCTAGATGTAAAAAAACTAACAGTTTTGTGAGTTAACCTCCTTAGCGTTACATTTTTTCTCAAAAAAACACATAAAAAGGGTTGCATTTTTTTGCTTGTTAAATGACATTTTTATTAAATCTCATCTTTCTACTATAAAACGTACAAAACACTAAAAGTACAAGGTCATAAGTGTAGAAATGGTACAAATAATAATAATGATGATAGAATAATGGTAATAATAATATGAACAGCACACCGCACATGTGCGAGTGTCATTTTCGGATCCCCAGAATCGCTTTCTTTTTTAACTGTTTGTTTCAGTTTTTGGAGAAAGATTCATCTTGTTGTCACTGAGAGACGTTTCTTACGAGATGCCATTATGAGGCCAGGAGAAGACACATCTACTCCATTGCCCGGGTAATACTCAGGTCTGATGCTTACGCAAGACATGTCTATACCATTACCCGAGTAACGCTCAGCACTAACGCTGTTGCCACTTTTACAGCCCGAGTAAAACTTTATGCACGATGGGTTTATACCGTCGTCCGAGTGGCACTTAGGACTAATGCTTTTAGCACTGATTTTACAGCCCAAGTGATGGTCAGGTCTAACCCTAAGAAGGTTAACAGCAGAATTTTGTAGATGATTTGATACGTGAAGTGTCACTGAACCAGCTGAGGTGAGATGCCATCACTGCGTCTCATCCACATCATGACTCTGGCAGCTACTTTCTGAACTTCTTGAGCTTGCTGATGTTTCATGATTCACTGAAAAGAGAATCAGTGTAACTCAGATAAAAGCTGATGAATGTGGGACAAAGTACTTCAACTTACAAGAGAGAGTATGGTTGGACTTAGACAATGCCACATAAGTGCTAGACCAAAGTCTTCAAGACCACCGAGATAAGTAGCAAAATATCATTAAAAATCTTCTTGACTGTGGCTAGAGCTCTCTGCTGTTATTGCTGGGTTGAATGTAACAAGGAATATTATTCAAGGAAAAAAATATTCTATGGCAGATAGTCGATGATCAGTGACACAAGTTTAATAATGAATATGTCAGCAAAAAGAAACCTTATTATATAAGAACTCACAGCACAACACGCCAGGTACCACTGTGTCATTATTCAATTCATTCTTATTCTGTTAGGCATGTCAGTCTGTCCAAGGCAGCAGAATTTGTCAAAAAATGCATTACTCTATTGAGTAAACAAACTTTACTATTAAGCGATTTTATCTTACATCAGCACAGAATCGCTACGGGGTATTAAATGTAGCCATGCAGGCCTTCAAAACGTTAGTGAAGGCCAAAGAAACATGAATTTATAACTTTTTGTGACATTTTTTCAATTAAAATTCATTTTTATTTTGTACCCTGATATCAGGAAAAATGTGTGGTTTAATGTAATGTTGTTTTATTCTAGAATGGCTGATTTCACATGAGCAGGAAAAATGTCAGATCAGGATTTTTCTTTTCGTAGTCTGTGAGCACCACAATCTCTCGATATCTGAGTCCCCTGCAGTGGCCGTGTCTGCCCTCCTAGTATATCAGGAGAGACATTTTGGTGAGGAATGAGTACGCCGATCAAAATCTTATCAATGGTCCGTTGGACTGTCTTCACACGCCTGCCAATTCAGGGCCTTCAAGAACGCTTTCTAATGGAAGTGTACTGCCTTGCTGAGGTGGCAAAGAACCTTAAAAAACATGAAAAGGAAACCGCCTTATTCATTTCTGCTTGTATAATGCAAGCTGGCAAATCACAATTTCTTAATGCCAGAGGTAATGACTTTGTATTAAGATTCCTTTCATTTAGATAGATTCACATTTTATTTACCTATGTAGTGCATTTTCTGCAGACTATTAGCTATGTTTTGTAGTTTTAGCTTACTGGCACACTTCAGGGTTCCCCACTGCCAGGTTGATAAGTGTCGCTACAGAGAGCTGGTACTGTGTATGAGAGGCGATGAATGGACTTGAAACATATTGGTGTGCACTGGTAATACTGGGAGTCATTTAATGTTATGCAGTTAGGTCCATAAATATTTGGACAGAGACAACTTTTCTCTAATTTTGGTTCTGTATATTACCACAATGAATTTTAAATGAAACAACTGAGATGTAGTTGAAGTGCAGACTTTCAGCTTTAATTCAGTGGGGTGAACAAAACGATTGCATAAAAATGTGAGGCAACTAAAGCATTTTTTTTAACACAATCCCTTCATTTCAGGAGCTCAAAAGTAATTGGACTATTGACTCAAAGGCTATTTCATGGGCAGGTGTGGGCAAGTCCGTCGTTATGTCATTATCATTTAAGCAGATAAAAGGCATGGAGTTGATTTGAGGTGTGGTGCTTGCATGTGGAAGATTTTGCTGTGAACAGACAACATGCAGTCAAAGGAGCTCTCCATGCAGGTGAAAGAAGCCATCCTTAAGCTGCGAAAACAGAAAAAACCCATCGGAGAAATTGCTACAATATTATGAGTGGGAAAATCTACAGTTTGGTACATCCTGAGGAAGAAAGCAAGCACTGGTGAACTCAGCAACGCAAAAAGACCTGGACGTCCACGGAAGAGAACAGTGGTGGTGATCGCAGAATCATTTCCATGGTGAAGAGAAACCCCTTCACAACAGCCAACCAAGTGAACAACACTCTCCAGGGGGTAGGTGTATCGATATCCATAAAGATACCATAAAGAGAAGACTGCATGAAAGTAAATACGAGGGGGGACCCAAAAATAACCGGAAATATTTTTAAAACGTGTTTAATTTAATTTTCTGTTCAAACTACAATTAGTCTCCTTCAAAGTACTCTCCATTGGCGGAAATACACTTATCTAACCGTTTGTTCCATTGTTCTAAACATTTTTTAAATTCATCTGAAGTAATGCCCATTAATGCTCTGGTCGTTTCTTGTTTTACCTCTTCGACGTTAGCAAAACGCCTTCCTTTCAAGTCTTTTTTCATCCGAGGGAACAAAAAGAAATCACATGGAGCTAAATCCGGTGAGTAGGGTGGATGGTTTAGGGTTGTCATACCGTTTCTTGCCAAAAATTGGCGAATGATGAGAGCAGTGTGAGATGGAGCGTTGTCATGATGAAAGAACCAATCGCCCGACTCCCACAAATCAGGGCGTTTCCTTCTCACACTGTTGCGCAACCTACTTTTACAAAAAAATTCACTGAACACAAGCACAACCTTCAAGACTGATGGCACTTGGCAGACTGACTTGTGAGGAGTGTAACTAGATCGCCCTAGCGGCCCAACCACGTACTACAAGTACCAACCTAACAACAACAAAATTCCAGTTATTTTTGGGTCCCCCGTCGTACAGAGGGTGCACTGCAAGGTGCAAGCCACTCATAAGCCTCAAGAACAGAAAGGCTAGATTGGACTTTGCTAAAGAACATCTAAAAAAGCCAGCACAGTTCTGGAAAAACATTCTTTGGACAGATGAAACCAAGATCAACCTCTACCAGAATGATGGCAAGAAAAAAGTATGGAGAAGGTGTGGAACAGCTCATTATCCAAAGCATACCACATCATCTGTAAAACACGGTGGAGGCAGTGTGATGGCTGCCAGTGGCACTGGGACACTAGTGTTTATTGATGATGTGACACAGGACAGAAGCAGCCGAATGAATTCTGAGGTGTTCAGAGACATACTGTCTGCTCAAATCCAGCTAAATGCAGTCAAATTGATTGGGCGGCGTTTCATGATACAGATGGACAATGACCCAAAACATACAGCCAAAGCAACCCAGGAGTTTATTAAAGCAAAGAAGTGGAAAATTCTTGAATGGCCAAGTCAGTCACCTGATCTTAACCCAATTGAGCATGCATTTCACTTGTTGAAGACTAAACTTCAGACAGAAAGGCCCACAAACAAACAGCATCTGAAAGCCGCTGCAGTAAAGGCCTGGCAGAAGCATTAAAAAGGAGGAAACCCAGCATCTGGTGATGTCCATGAGTTCAAGACTTCAGGCTGTCATTGCCAGCAAAGGGTTTCCAACCAAGTATTAGAAATGAACATTTTATTTCCAGTTATTTAATTTGTCAAATTACTTTTGAGCCCCTGAAATGAAGGGATTGTGTTCAAAAAATGCTTTAGTTGCCTCACATTTTTATGCAATCGTTTTGTTCACCCCACCGAATTAAAGCTGAAAGTCTGCACTTCAACTGCATCTGAGTTGTTTCATTTAAAATTCATTGTGGTAATGTACAGAAACAAAATTAGAAAAAAGTTGTCTCTGGCCAAATATTTTTGGACCTAATTGTAGGTGACTGCTATCATTTTTGTTATTTTGGCAGGATGTATTGTAAGATTTCTAAGCCCTCTGAAGACCTAGATAGAATACTTACAACATATCAGTAAATGTATGCCCAAGATTAGCAAGAAATTGAAATTGGAAAAATCTAACCTTATCTTCTTAGTTTCCACAGTGCACTCCCTGGGCATAACGTATTGTGACCGCTGTCTCTGGGGAATATGCCGGCCTTTCAGAAACCCCCTCTTAAACAGTTTTTCAATGGAAAAGAAACGCACTCTTTTAGTACCTCTTTGCAAAATCAGCTGCTGGCTTGCTGCTCGACTTGCTCCTCATGCGGAGCTACAAACATTTAAAAGATCGAGTCACGGCCATCAGGTGCTCTCTTCACTCTCCTGTCTCTTTTCCCCCAGACTTCCTCCACTCCGGCCATTGCCGCCGGCCCGCTGGACCCCCTTAATGAAGAAGACTTTGTGTTCTTTTCAGCAGGAGTCGGGCCTGGTGCGTCACATTTGACAGCTGTTCCCTGTAAGGCCAGTTCGCCTCTGTAAGAGACTTGTGTGTGCAACTGGCAGAACAGCAACAAAGTTTCTACTCCTTGAACTTTCCTGTGCAACTTTGTGACCCAAGCTTGACAGTATATACCGTACTCTATACTGTGGCCAGGTAGAGGGATGACAGATGACTTGATCAATATTTGGGATGCCAACCAGATAGTCCCATTTAAAAACTATGAAAAATAATTATTTTTAATAAAGGTTATGATTGTGTTGGCATTATTGCCCAGAGTTGTGGACCAAAAGAAAACAGAGAGAGAGATTTCATGGGTAGTCCATCAGAAATGACGCTGCCTTCCGGGAGCCCGGGTTTCTTATAGTTGGTGAACCAGAAGGGGTGGAGTTAGGTGCCCTCACTGGGTGGTTTCTTGTTGCTGCTGGGAGAAAAGAAATGAAGACAGTTACCGATCACGCCCCCTCTTGTTTCGGCAGTTAATCACATACCTTGACAGAGCCCTGGAGAAGACCCTCAGATGCACATGCGTATTTTTCATCAACCACTTTATTAGGTACACCTGTTCTACTGCTTGTTAACACAAATATCTAATCATCCAATCACATGGCAGCAATTCAATGCGTTTAGGCATGGGGACATTGTCAAGATGACCTGATGAAGTTCAAACTGAACATCAGAATGGGGATGAAACGTGATTTAAGTGACTTTGAACATGGCAGGTTTATTGGTGCCAGACGGGTGGGAAACTGCTGATCTACTGGGATCTTCATGCATAACAAATTTTTGGGGTTTACATAGAGAGGTCAGAAAAAGGGCAAAAATCCAGTGAGCGGCAGATCTCCAGGCAAAAATGTCTTGTCGATGTCAGAGGTCAGAGGAGAATAGTCAGACTGGTTTGAGCTGATAGAAAGGCAACAGAAACTCAAATAACCACTCGTTACAACTGAGGTATGCAGAAGAGCATCTCTGAATGCACAGCACATCGAACCTTGCAGCAGGAGACCACACTGGGTGCCACTCCTCTCATCTAAGACCATTCAACTGAAGAAGATTGGAAAAACATTGCCTTGTCTGATGAGTCTCAGTTTCTGTTGCAATATTCAGATGTTAGGGTCAGACTTTGGTGTCAACCACATGAAATCATGGATCCAGCCCGCCTCGTATCAACGGTTCAGACTGGTGGTGGTGGTGGTGTGATGGTGTGGGAGATATTTTCTTGGCTCACTTTGGGCCTCTTCATATCAAATGAGAATCGTATAAATGCCACAGCCTATCTGAGTATTGTTGCTGACCATGTTCATCCCCTGCGGTGGGTTGGCACCCTGCCCAGGATTGGTTCCTGCCTTGTGCCCTGTGTTGGCTGGGATTGGCTCCAGCAGACCCCCCGTGACCCTGTGTTCGGATTCAGCGGGTTGGAAAATGGATGGATGGATGGATGTTCATCCCTTTATGACTGCAGTATATCAATCATCTGATGGTGAATTCCAGCAGGATAACTCACCCTGTCACAAATCATCATCTCAGATCATCTCAAACTGGTTTCTTGACATGACAATGAGTTCACATACTCAAATAGCCTCTACAGTCACCAGACCTCAATCCAGTAGAGCATGTTTGTAATGTGGTATAACAGGAGATTGGCATCATGCATGTGCAGCTGACAATTCTGCAGCAACTGCATGATGCTATCATGTCAACATGGACCAGACTCCCGGAGGAATGTTTCCAGCACCTTGTTGAATCTATGCCATGAAGAATTACAGCAGTTCTGAAAGCAAGAGGGGGTCAACCCAGTACTAGCAAGGTGTACCTAATAAAGTGGCCAGTGAGTGTATATTACGACAAAATGACAAAGACAGGAAGAAAGTTTGAGGTTCTGGTGAAATGCCAAAGTAAGTGACGTTAGATCTGTAGGGCAGGATCAGCCCCTGAGGGTAAGAGAGTATAAAGACTCACTGACAGCTCCCTCCTTGGTGCACTGGTGGTATTGTCCAGTTCATACCCTTTAGTTGCTCCCTGCTCACATGTGCTTGACCACACTTCTGGAAAATGTATGCAGAAAACTTTGACTGAATATGACTGGCCTAAATCCGGTCTGATTGTTACTCAACAGCTCAACTTAATTATCCCATTGCTTGGCTTCAAGTAATTGGCGGTTTTCATTTTTCGCCATTACACACATACCAAAGAAATAAAAGAAGCAGTAAACTTTGTTTTTTTTTCCTTAGGCCACACCCACACTACTACATTTTTCATTAGAAATGAAGTTCTTGAAAGAAAACGGTATCCATCCACACCAATGTTTTCGTATCATCCATCCACACTAAAATAGTTGAAAACTTGTTAAGGGTAAATTTCGCACAAACATTAGGAAGTTGTTCTTCACAAGAGACCTACAGGCACAATATATAAGTTTAGTGACCTTCAAATCTTTACGTGATGTTATTTTGGAGGAAGTAAGTGCATAGGATTGGTGAGCTTTGTTGGGCTGAATGGGTCATCCTTGTCAAAATTTTTGTAATTTCTGAAAAAGGACCAAAAACACATATGACATAGAAGATCACCTACACTGGGCATACATACATCAGCAGAAAAATCCTTGAATGGCTGGCTCTGTCACTGGCCAGGAGATTTATCACAAAACTCTAGCAACTGGTACATTAGTATTTACCTTTTGCATGTGTATGTAGCACTCAAATTGTACAAAACACAATTTAGATGCTTACAGGCAAGCAACACAACAAGCGCCATGAATAGCAACTCTTCTGTGTTCACTACATGGAAATATAATTTTATTCTGTGAAGGGTGACCAATCAGGGAATGAGACACTGTAATGAACAGGATCCAATCATGGAAGGGCTAAATAATAAGCACAAACAAATCGGAGTGCAGTTTTTAAAAAAATATCGATATTTTTGCTTATCCATATTGTAACACCAAGCCCGATGAGAGTGTTTTCAAAATTCTCTGTTTCTGGGGGTTAAAGACGCCTGGGAAGAGTGGATGAACAGCAAAAAATGGAGACCGATGACTGCGGTGTGAACACAGACACTTAGCTGGATACTGATATCTCTCTATTATAAAAAAAAATCTTGGAAGGCTTGGAAAAAGACAAGACGTGATTTTTTCTGAGACACTTTAATGTCCCGCGAGACAAGGCAGTGAGACAAAAGGACAGCTGAAGTACAGGCTTTTAAATGTTCGAAGTGCTATGCGACATGCAGATCACGCAGCACGGCAGCAGCAGATCCGACTGCATATCCTTAGCTGGCGTTCAGCCTCCCTTTTCACATTGTGAGCAGCAGATACGCGAAGTGGCCCAGGGGATGGGAGGGGGTAGGCGAGCGAAGCAGCAGGGGGCAAAGCCTCCTAGTAATCTATAAAATAATCTGTAAAAATGAAATAAAAGCAGATTATTTACATGCTACTGTTTGTACAATCTCTTTATCTTGTAAATGTCTGCTGGAGCAACTAAATTTGCCCTAAGGGATCAAAAAAGTATGAAGACTAATCCATGAGGGCAAGTACGTCCATAATATATACTGTAGATATTCATGGACGTGGCTTTCATAGGCAGACAAATAGATAAACACATAAAGAATTTTACAGAAATTGTTCATTTTATTGTCTCTGATTATTCTTAGGTTACGAAACGGTCACTGTCTGTTCAAAAATAACCACCAGCAGTACCTACCCACAATTCTGTGTTCTTTCCAGTCATTTCTGCCAATTTGCATCACTGTCTTCTACAGTAGCTTGTGAATTGTGTGCAGTTTTTCTGTGCACTGGTCCATTGAATGTCCTAGAACAATAACATGATGAATGCATTTAATATCAAATATGTGCAAATGAACAGATCAGGCTAAGAATAAAAGAGATAAAAATAAAAATCACATGAAAGGCGTATTTTTAATTCACAATTGTTGCATTCCTTTTAACAGGCTTGCAGTTGCTGGTATTTCTTGTTTAATGATTTATAACAGATTTCTATTTTCTATGTTAGGTTTACTTGTGCATTTACTATTACATTTTAAACCTTAATGTTTTAGAGTTTATAATCTTGCTGCATGCTCTTGAATACAGTTTGGTTAATTAATATGGCGTTAAGGTAACATAATTTTCAAGCCACAATGCCTAATTATTTCTTTTTGAAAGTTGCTTTATAAATTGAAGTTCAAGCTTCAGATTTGAAATATAAATAGGATGTGCAAGTACTGCGGTGGGCTGGCGCCCTGCTCGGGGTTTGTTTCCTGCCTTGCGCCCTGTGTTGGCTGGGATTGGCTCCAGCAGACCCCCGTGACCCTGTAGTTAGGATATAGCAGCTTGGATAATGGATACATATGCAAGTAAATATTACAACATAACGTTTTAAAACTATTAAAATTAAAGACTAATCACTTCATAATAGGTCTCAATCGTCTACTAATTAGAATTCTATCGGACTTCGCATTGCGTCTCACTGCCTGCATAGTAGTGACACATTATAATGAAATTAGTGACATCAAGAGCCCCACAGCACACGCTGGCACGCAAGAATTAGCCTCATGCCTCACAGGAAGACGTCCCGCCTTAGTTTTAGAAGCACCAAACATAGTCAAGTGTTGCCATTTTATTTGCAGCGTTGCTAGCATTTTGTTTTGTTAGCTCTGTTCTCTGTATGCTTGCTGGAGAGAAGACGTCCCGTATTCTTTGGAACCATGTTTTTCAGATTTGTTCACGAAGGATTTGTTGAACAATATCTTTGTTATGAGTGCTCCAGAGAAAAAGCATACTTCAGCGATTGTGGTGACAAAGCAACGCTCCACAATCAGGAACCTCCCCTCTGTACCCCAGATGTTGTGGATCAAAGTCCTCATAAGAGGACATGGTGATGACCACAACAGATGGTTGTGTTGGGGATGCCAGAATTTGCCAGATTCTTTTTGTGTGACACTCATTAGAAGAATCAGTTGTTTCACCACTCATCACTATTTACCTCTAATCACTTTGTCAGTTTTCTTTTCCAAGATGTCTGAAACATTTTGTAAAATTTTAATTTGACGCCCACCTTTTGTGATTTCATCCATTCATCCCACCAGCCACTTTCTGAATCTGCTTTGCCATTACAGGCTCCTATCGTGGCAGCATCAGGCACCACGTAGGAATAAATCCCGATTGGAATGCCAGTTTATTACTGGACACGCACAAATATACTTATAGTAACAGATAACCCATCACGCATTAATTTCTGATGTGGGAATAACCGCGGGTAAATGGAGAAGACCGTAGGAGACAGTAATTACATGACATGGTCACTGCCTCTGTCTACAACTGGAGTCTGCTTTGGTCCCACTGCACCCAGGATGGCCTCTGGTCTCTACAACCCTGAACTGAATGGACAGATTGACGACTATAGCAATAAGCAAAAAGCAAAAAATAATAGAAAACACAACCAAAGTGTAAAATGAACCTAAAAAGGTAACTGAGAAAATTGAAAACAGTCAACTAGCCAAAACTACACCCTACACTTGAAATCGCCAGTTTAGCAGCCACCACTACCTCTTTACACCCGGGCTGTCAAGTAGGCACACCTTCTCCATGTTTAGTCCACTTTTTAGGCTGAGAAACAATCTGCCCACATTGCAGACAACTATTTCTCTTCACATTATTTATGGCCACCTTGTTGACCAAATCCCTTTCGCCAATTTGTTTTCCCCCTAAAAGACTGCATCCTCTGTCATGCCTATTATCTCTCCACTGTTCCTTTCTCTCATCTTTGTGGTCTTCAGCTTTGTCACCCAGTACCTTGTCCATCACATCCTCTTTTGTCCCACAACATGACATGTTGCCTCCAATGCCAGTCTTTCCTCTTAACTGTGCACCTCACAATAACCCTTCATGCTCAGCCTTCATTGGTAAGGTCTCACTCATCAACTTTCACACCTTGACTCAACTTTCCATCTGGATTGGTCCTGGAACTTCTTCAATAGACATTTCAGGCTTGCTACCACCAGAAGTATTTATGATGACATCCATATAGAAGAACTTATACGGTGAAAGGATTTTGAGGTTGCTCAGCAGCTTACTTTATCTACTCTCCTTTGCCACCATCAGCCAAGAAGAACTCAAATCTTAGGAAGACCCAAGATATCTCCTTAAGTTCCACCTTACACAACACCACAAACCTAGACAAGATCATTAATCTGACTTTGAAATGGACAAACAGCTCCCAAGAACTGGTGCAGAGTTTTGAAGCCACCCAAACAGACCACCCCAACTACCCACAATGTATCTTCTAAACAGGGGGCTTTGGAAATTTGGGAAATAAAATGAACATTTGTTCAGAGATCAGTGCATTGCTCGTATACTGAACTACTACAATATGGGTGATAAACAGGATTTGGTGACAGCTTCAGAGGATTTGTTCTTCAGTGCAAGGCTGGGGACAAAGCAGTGAACTGGTGACGCCCCCTTGACAACTGAAGTTGCCCGACTAAACAAAAAGATTAAAAAAAAAAAGAGTGAACAGTGAGTGTCAGATTTGAGCTATGGCAATGCAGATAATTTGCTGCTGCTGTTGCTGGTGTCATATGGAAGCGAAATTCGTCCATCAGCCACTGTGTTAGATTCATGACCCTCCCGCAACCTTGAATTGGCCCTTAGTTGCTGCTGATGGGAACTGAAGAACGGCTCCTGTCGACATGATTGCTGCTCTCCAATGAATCAAAACACACAGGGCTCAGAGCAGCACATTAAGGGAGAAGCAGAAATACATCACTGCACTTTTATATAGACGTATGGCTTTTCTCCAGGCATATAAATGACTCGGCTATTCACTAGTGTTTTGGCAGATTGTAAATTGAAGATAAACTCTGGGATTTTTAAATTATTATCTCAGTTTATCATTTCATGTTCTATTGAAGCTAATATGAAATAACAATGCCACCCCCCACCGCCCAAGTCAGCCGTTTGAAATGTGTTTTGCGGATTGTAACATTATCTCTGCAAACAATCAGATGAACCCAAGCATGTCAGCCACTTTTCTGCCAATTTGTGTTATCTTACATTTTTTTTCCTTCGTGAACATGCCTAAGGCAAAGAGAGACAAGAAAAATTGTTCCAACTTAAACAATTCAAAGACAATAATTGCCGTTCTAAGGACAAAATGCATTAAATCAACATAACTCTCTGAAATGAAGGGACATTAGAAGACGTGTTCTGCTACTGAATTGCTTTATTCCTGAAGTGGACCCCAACTGCACGCATGTAAGTGACATCACACTCTAAATGAACATTTTTAAATCACTGGGATAACCTAAACCTGCCACTGCCTACCGCCTGGCACAAAGAAAAATAATTTTTTAAGCTGTGCTGTCCAGCACTGCATGACGATTTTCAAATATCCATAAAGAGCATTGTACTTTGGTTTAGCAGGATGAGAAACAGAATAGCCTTGGAAATGGGGGCAGCAGAACCAAGCCCCTTGGTCTTAACAGTGCTAGTAGTAGTAGAATGGTGGCACTGCAGGGTACACAGTGAAATTCTTAGTTGCATATCTAACCAACATGCAACACACTGGCACTCTAGTGCCATGAGAAACAATAATATGTTAAAATACAGAGTGCTAATCACTGCACCACCATGCCACCAAATTACTAAAACACCTCCTGTAAGTATTCCATCTAATATCAATTGTAAAGATGTATTTAGTTGAAGTATAAACAGATCCTTTGTTCCTTCCAACAAAACAGTGGTTCCACAACTTCTTTTTAATGATGCAACAGACCTTGACACGCTGGGTGAGAAAGAAATCGCTGAAGGAGTCTCTTAGGTAAACAGACAGGAGTAAATAAAAGTCTAGTAGAGATAGAAATGCATTCAGCCGGCAGTTTAAAGAACACAAAGAAAGTATATACAGTAGTTGTGAGAGAACCTTAAACAAGTCATATAAGGGTGCTCAGATGGCCAGCAAGTATTAAACAGGTACAATGCCTCATTAAAACTCATATAATATTTAATATTTTATTTTCAAAGTGGGATATCACTAAACTGTAACTCAAAACATATTTTAAGGCTAATACTATGCAAATCCTGTATGATGCTGTTTTGTCTTGGTTGAGTAATATATTACTCTACTTTCCCCTTTTGTATTATTAATAAGTAGCCTTTGTCAGAATGCCTAATCTCCCAGACTTACCACTGTTTATAAGGGATTACAGTATATAACTTCTCCCCACCTTCCCTTCTATATCTATAGGCAATTAGGTATAGTAAAAAGACAAGCAGGAGTTAAGTTACAACTTAAAATAATGTATTATTGATTATATTCATAAATAACAACAATATGCAAAGTACATTTGAATATTGGCAACCATACAACCTGATTAAATGGTGATGTGTAGTTTCAGGCGGCACACAGACTTGTTAGTTACTTAAAATGTTTCTAGTTAAGGCATCATTGGTGGTCAGCTTTCTTCAGAACAGGCCGCAAGCCTGTTCGATATGGCTGTTAAGCTGTGCTCTTCATTGTGTTGTCTTCATCATCAGAGGTTAGTAAGAGATGCTTCTTTCAGATGTTAGTAAGAGAGAGATTGTGAGGTTAAACAAGTAAATTTATAGATGTTCTGTCCAACCCCTAGAGCCAATAGGGCATCATGGTACTTAAAAGCTTCTGATCCAAGCCAATTCCAAACAGCCATACTTCAGACCAATGGGGGAAATAGAATATCTTAACACCTGCCCCCCAAACCATATGTTAACGTAACCTGGCTTTCTTGCGGGGGTTGAAAGACTTTAGCAGAGAAACACTCGCCAAACTGGTTCAAGGCACATCCCCCAAATCCTGTCGTAAAATTCATAGAGACCCATTCCTTGGGTTGTAAACATGAATGCTTTTCACTAATATTACATTGCTTTGCCTAAATTACAAATAAAGACATACAAAATATTTATCAAGTTATATGCAAAATCTTACATCACAACAGATGCTGTGCATTTTGGAGGTTTGCTTTGATGTCTGATTCCAACAGGCCTGCATTTGTCGGAGGTGTTAACTAATCCAGCACTTCAAGCTTAGGGATGATGGCTAGCCTGTGTTATAGTAAGGGATTGGCTGATCTAGCCCAGATGTCCCTAGGGAAGACGGTATGCACCCCCAAAGACGTGGGAGGAAACATCAGGCCAGAAAGGTAGAAACAAGTAGGTCATGGTTAGATAAATGCTTAAGGTAAGAGGCATCAACCCCAGAGTTGGAGGGGTCCAACTATTTTTAGGGCTTTGCGGAGCAGGACAGCACACCCAACTCTGCAGAAATCAAGAAGTAGTGAGGAGTGGGGGACTGAAAATGACAATCTCATATGGTATGTTGTAGGGTTGTCATATTTTTCAAAAATGAGGGTTTGCATACTTATCTCTCTATTATAAAAAAAAAATCTTGGGAGGGAGATGAGACATGATCTTCTCGGAAGACACTTTGCCGTCCCGTGAGACAAGGCAGTGAGATAAAAGGACAGCTGCTGTACAGGCTTTTAAATGATCAACGCGCAGTACAACAAGCAGAACATGCAGCTCACCAGCAGCTGATCCGACCGCATCTCCTTAGCGTGCATTTAGCACCCCCTTCACAACGCGAGCAGCGTTATACGTCCTGCGAGAAAAACATTTAACCGGGGCCGGAAATAAAGGACAAAGAATAGATGACAAAGTAGAATGTCGTAAAGAATTCAAAAATGTTGGCGCGGTACACATGCACAGAAAGTAAGAGATAATGGAAGTACAAAAATTCCAAAGTCTCAAAAAAAGGATAGGAAAGATCGCATTAGCGCATACAAATGAAAATTATTACTCTGTGAAATAATGGAACAGCGGAAAGAGATTGAATATATTGTTTGGATTTAAACTTTAAGTCGGAGACTTGTAGATCGTGTAATTCGTGTTGCCAGTGAGAATTAAAAGATTCCAAAATCGTTGGTGTGGTATAAAGTCCCGTGAGATGGAGATTTTTAACATGAGATTCTTTCAAGTCACACCCTACTTACAACTGTTTTCAAACAAGACCACAGTCATCTAACCTCAGTCGTGTGAATGCTTTTGTCAGACACACTTCCTGCGCTCTCAGTTCTTTTAAATTTTATCAGGATAATAATTTTATACATTCTAGATGACATGTCAATGACAAAGCGAAGAAGAAAGAGCACGGACAAACATTCGAAAAAGTCGTTTTATTTATTAGAGAGAAAGAACCAATATTTACTCACAGGCAGTTATACGTTGTGTTGTCACGATGTAAGTCCAAACATGGAATCAAAATTCAATGCAATATTGAAGAAAAGTTAATTCCAAATAATGTTTTTACTAAAGTTTTAAAGTAAAAGTGAAAATAATGCATATGTAACAATTCCCATGAAAATAACAATCTCTTTAAATTGTATATCCGTTAAACCAAACCCGGGGTTGGGCGAGTGAAGCCCTTATTTATTAAAAATAAGTAACTATATTAAAATTTAGGTTAAAAGCTCCATGTATGCTTCATTATTATGTCTGCCTTATGTATCATTCATTATAGTTGCACAGGGCGCTCAGTAAAACATAGCTTGGTACACCTTACAGTATTTAGGAAAGACAGAAAAAACAATAAAAGGGGGTGAGTGAGTAAGAATTACTGTTGTAAAATGGAGTTTGAATGCAAGTCTTCTTCAATTTGACAATCAGTCACATCTTATAGAGAATATTTGGATTTGACTAGAAAGTAGCAAGGATAGAGACCTGATATTAGGAGCATGAATATACAAATAGGAGTGTCCATTTGCTATTTTAACAATGTAGGTTTTGAGTGGGATATTACATAGCAATGTGGGATTTTAATTACCCAAATTTTTACCAGGGCTCGCCTGACAAAGAGCGACGCACAACAGTAGGGATGTCTGCTTAGATTTAGTTTGTAATTATCAGGCTGGAATTCTGGGTACAACTGTAATTGATGTAAGCATTAGGATCCAATATAATACATTTTACAGTGTTTTAACAGAGCACACATTTTAACATGAAAACTGTTAAATTTTACTTTAGTAAGGAAAACTTTGATCAGATGCAACAAAGTCTAAAAGGATAAACTGGGATTAGCTTTTAAGTGTTTGGATATTTGAGTAGATGTGGGGCAGATATAAACTGATTTTACTGTATGTATAATGCAGGGCAAGTTTACTATGAAATTTAATGGCAGTTCTGAATTAAAGATAGCTCAATGGTGGATACATACTGTAAGTTGTTCAAAAAGAAGTTACAAAAGCAAACAAATCAAAGGGGATAACTGGTGGGCTTATGAGGGCAATAGAGCAACAGTTAAAAAGGACACCGGGAAGCCTTAAAGGCATAAAAATATTGTGAACAGGCAAAAGATGACTCATAGAGATTCTTTCATTATTTTAGAAGTAAAAGAACAGTCATGGAGGAGGTAAAAAGTATCAGGAAGAGTACGTGTAATTTAAAATATAGAGACAGTGAAATGACAACTGCTCTGAGTTTGTATTTTTCTTAAGTTTATACATTAGAACAATCCAGACGAGAACAGGCCATTCAGCCCAACAAAGCTCGCCACTCCTATCCATTTATTTCTTCCAAGTCGAGTTTTGAAAGTCCTTAAAGTCTTACTGTCTACCACACTACTTGGTAGCTTATTCCAAGTGTCGATCGCTCTTAGTGTATAGAAAAACTTCCTAATGTTTGTGTGAAATTTACCCTTAACAAGTTTCCAACTGTGCCCCTGTGTTCTTGATAAACTAATTTTAAAATAACAGTCACGATCCACTGTACTAATTTCCTTCATTATTTTAAACACTTCATGTCACATCTTAACCCAGCCACAGGGGATGCACAAACCACTGTGTTTCTTTGTGTCGGTCCCAAGCCCAGAAAAATGGGAAGGGTTACATCAAGAAGGGCAGCCCTTGTAAAATTTTGCCAAATCAAAATACAAATACAATACAAATTTCCATACCGGATAGGTTGAACCCCGGGTTAAAAACAACTGCCACCAGTACTGTTAGTCAACAGAGTGCTGGCGGAAATTGGGCTACTGTTGGCCGAAGAAGAAGGAGAAGAAGAGGGGGGAGATGTGTCTGGAGGCAGGAGGAAAGTAAAGAGAGTGGAACTGAAGGTAGGAACTTTGAATGTTGGCAGTATGACTGGTAAGGGGGGAGAGTTAGCCGATGTGATGGAGAGAAGGAAGGTTGGTATAATGTGTGTGCAAGAGACTAAATGGAAGGGGAGCAAGGCCAGGTGGATTGGAGGTGGATTCAAATTGTTCTATCATGGTGTGGATGGGAGGAGAAATGGGGTAGGAGTAATTCTGAAGGAACAGTATGTCAAGAATGTTTTGGAGGTGAAAAGAGTGTCAGACAGAGTAATGATTATGAAACTGGAAATTGGAGGTGTGATGATGAATGTTGTTAGTGCAAATGCCCACAAGTTGGGTGTGCGATGGAGGAGAAAGAAGATTTTTGAAGTGAGTTGGATGAAGTGATGAACAGTGTACCCAAAGGACAGAAAGTGGTTATTGCAGCGGATTTCAATGGACATGTTGGTGAAGGGAACAGTGGAGACGAGGAGGTGATGGGTAGGTATGGTGTCCAGAAGAGGAATGAAGAAGGTCAGATGCTAGTGGATTTTGCCAAAAGGATGGACATGGTTGTGGTGAATACGTATTTTGAGAAGAGGGAGGAACAACAACGATGAAATATAGAAAGGCTGTTGGTCCAGATGACATACCTGTGGAAGCATGGAGGTGTTTAGGAGAGATGGCAGTGGAGTTTTTAATCAGATTGTTTAATGGAATTTTGGAAAGTGCGAGGATGCCTGAGGAGTGGAGAAGAAGTGTACTGGTGCCGATATTTAAGAATAAGGGGATGTGCAGGACTGTAGTAAGTACAGGGGTATAAAATTCATGAGCCACAGCATGAAGTTATGGGAAAGAATAGTTGAAGCTAGGTTAAGAAGTGAGGAGATGGTTAGTGAGCAGCAGTTTGGTTTCATGCCAAGAAAGAGCACCACAGATGCGATGTTTGCTCTGAGGGTGTTGATGGAGAAGTATAGAGAAGGCTAGAAGGAGTTGCATTGCGTCTTTGTGGACCTGGAGAAAGCATATGACAGGGTGCCTCAAGAGGAGCTGTGGTATTGTATGAGGAAGTGGGGAGTGGCAGAGAAGTATGTAAGAGTTGTACAGAATATGTACAATGACTGTGGTGAGGTCTGCGTTAGGAATGACAGATGCATTCAACGTGGAGGTGGGATTACATCAGGGATGGGCTCTGAGCCCTTTCTTATTTGCAATGGTGATGGACAGGTTGACAGACGAGATTAGACAGGCGTCCCCATGGACTATGATGTTTGCTGATGACATTGTGATCTGTAGCGATAGTAGGGATCAGGTTGAGGAGACCCAGGACAGGTGGAGATATGCTCTAGAGAGGAGAGGAATGAAGGTCAGTAGGAACAAGACAGAATACATGTGTGTGAATGAGAGGGAGGTCAGTGGAATGGTGAGGATGCAAGGAGTAGAGTTGTAACCCTGGAATCAGCCTAGTTGCTCTTCTCTGGACCTTTTCTAGTGCTGCTATGTCATTTTTTGTAGCCTGGAGACCAAAACTGTACACAGTACTCCAGATGAGGTCTCACCAGTGCATTATAAAGCTTGAGCATAACCTCCTTGGACTTGTACTCCACACGTCGTGCTATATAACCTAACATTCTTAATGGCTTCTGAACACTGTCGGGAAGTCGATAGCTTAGAGTCCACTGTGACTAAATTCTTCTCATAAGGTGTACTCTCGATTTTCAGACCTCCCATTGTGTATTCAAACCTAACATTTTTACTTCCTATGTGTAATACTTTACATTTACTGACATTAAATTTCATCTGCCACAAATCTGCCCAAGCCTGTATGCTATCCAAGTCCTTCTGTAATGATATAATGGACTCCAAATTATCTGCTAATCCACCTATCTTGGTATCATCTGAAAACTTAACCAGCTTGTTATTTATATTCCTATCTAAATCATTTATATATATTAAAAATAACAGCGGCCCTAGCACTGACCCCTGTGGATCACCACTCTTAACATCACCCAATTCTGATGAGGTTTCTTGCACCATTCCTATTTCTGAGCCAATTTTGCACCCATCTACAAATATCACCCTGAACTCCGACTTCTTTTAGTTTGATACCTAACCTCTCATGTGGCACCTTATCAAATGCTTTCAGAAAGTCACAATAAATAATATCATCTGCTCCACTTTGATTGTATCCTTTTGTTGCCTCCTCATAGAATTCCAGCATGTTAGTAAAACACGACCTCCCTCTTCTGAACCCATGCTGACTGTTTAGTAAAACTCCTGTTCTTGCCAAGTGTTGCTCAATTTAATCCTTAATAGTTCCTTCCATTAATTTTCTTGTGTGAAGAAGTGCACAGTCTCCCAAAAGTAAAGGGCCTGCCAAGAAGGAGAAGTGCTGCTAAGACTAGAAAGGCTGAAACTAAAACAAATCGCTGTGAGAAGATAACAAGTATACTAGAGCTGAAAAAAGTGGATTGTGAGTACATATATAAACCCGTGACAAGTATTTATCAAAGATTAGTGAAACCTAATAATAAAAAATGAACAGCATGTAATATCAATGTCACTTCCATTTTTAACTTGGATGGCAGACCTTCCAAACTTATGCTACTTCCAGTTCCAGACACAAGCCCCTGAATAACATCACAGGATTGTGCAGAACTGCAGTCAAAAATTTGTTTCCCAAAATTATTGCCCACTGAAAAAATTCCAAAGAAATGGAAGGTAGCAAATAGCATCCTATTACTTGAATATGGTGATCAGACTGATCCAAGTAATTACAGGCCAGTAAGCTTAGCATGCATCATGGGTAAATTGATGGAAGCAATTATGAAGGTGAAGATTGAGCAGCACACGGCAAGGACGGGTGTGTTAGTGAGCAGTCAGCATGTGCTTAGACAGGGGAGTTTGTGTTTCATGATGGCTTGGGTAATGGCAATGATGTTTGGTTCTGGTAACCTCCGTTTGGTTTAAAGATCTTCAATTTCGTAACCTTGTCCTGTAGCACTTGTTTCGAAAAAGTCCCCAGAAAGACATTTACTCGATCACGTTTGGATTTTATTGTAAGTCGCTTTGATAAAAGTGTCTGATAAGTGAATAAATGTAAATGTAAATGTGAATGTTTCTTGAATATGCAGGAAATCTGTGATTTTATTTATCTTGATTTTCAGAAAACTTTTGATCAGGTCTCACATGATATGTTAGTTGTTAAACTAAAAGAAGTGGGAGTACGAGGAGCAGTGGGTGGAAAATTGGGTTAAAGAACTGGAACAAAGGTTATTGCGAAAGGAACCTTGAATGAGTGCTTAGGACTGCCGCTCTTTTTGATAGACAGTATACTCGCCATTCTACCTGTTGAAGACGGTGTAATAACAAGAGACAAACGAGAGTTGGGGCATCTCAAAGTCTGTGGACTGACTAGTTGCTGTGATGGCTGTATATTTAAGGCTTCCTCAGTGGAAGGGTCACCAGAGCTGGAAGTGACTTCAAAGCCCATCACGTCATGGATCTTCAGGAATGAGGACAAAAGAACAGATGACTGCTACATCCCATGACTCGGGGGGAGATTACCAATAGATGAGTCCTGCAGTTGTCTCCCAGTCACACGTGTGTGACAACAGGTGGTAGAAAAATTTTCAAACATTTGCTATCTCTTGCCCTACATGTACCTTCAGCACCTTTCCTCTGTATTCGCATTATCTAAACCTGCCTGGACTGGGGCTCCCTCTGTCGAGCGTGTTCCTGCAAAGCCTGCTTCTATCTCTGAGCCACTTTTCCTTCCTCCTGTCCGAATTGATACTTTACATCTTTGAAGGTGGTTCTCTCAGCGTGCCTCCTACACCTTTACTACTCCTCATACGTCTAACATTCACACTTCCTGTTTCGATTGCGTCACCAAAGTCAAACTGACCAATCAGAGTGCTCTGATGGACTGGACAAACACAAACACACACACACACACACACACACACACACACACAGACCTTAGCATTTTATTATATGGTAGATACATGATCTGCAAGTTTGCAAATGGAATGAAACTAAGAAGAAGGCCAAATAATGTAGAACCAGCTAAATTGTTACAGAGGGACCTATACAGCATACAGACTTGAAGAGATTTGCGGTAGATGCAATTTAATGCTAGTAGATGTAAGGTGTTCCTTGTAAGAAGTAGAAATGTTAGATTTGAAAACACAATCGATGGTCTGAAACTTGAAGATACGCATTATGGAAAGGACCTTGGAATCCTAGGGACGCATCACTATCTACAGTACATCCAAACAGTTTACAGAAGCCATCAAGAAAGCTAACTGGATGTCAGGTTATACATCAAGAGATGAGGAGTACAAGTCAAAGGAAGTTATGGATAAGTTATACAATGCAATGTGCTGGTGAGGACTCACCTGGAGTACTGTACGTAGTTTTGGTCTCTAGGACATAGCAGCTCTAGAGGAGGTACAGAGAAGACTGAGAGGTATGAGCTATGATTGAACCAAACACACATTTTCAAGTTTAAGCAAATGGAGATTACACAATGACAAAATCAAAGTGTTTAAAATTATGAAGGGAATTAGTACAGTGGATCTCAGTTACTATTAAAAAAGTGGTTTGTCAGCAAGAATACGGGGGACACAGATGGAAACTTAAAAAAGGAAGACTTCATACAAACACTGGAAGCTTTTTCTATGCATGCGGAACCATCGACACAAGGAATAAATAACCAAGTAGAGTGATAGAGAGTAGGACTTTAGGAACCTTCACATCTTGACTTGTTATTTTGGAAGAATTAGACAAATAGGATTGGCAAGCTTGAATGAGCTGAATGGACTGTTCTTGTCAACATTGTTCTAATGTTCTAAAGAACCACTTCTGGAAGGGATGCCATTCTATTGCTGTACACACACACTGGGCCAGCCCTGAGGTGCCAGCCTACATGTCTTTGGGACATGAGAGGAAACAAGATCATCAATTGAAAGCCTGTGATGAATCATAGAGCTTGTGTATGCTCAGTAAAGGCCTTCTGGAAAACGTAACACTGCGCCACCATGCTTCAACAGCAATGAACACCAGCACAATCACTCATTTGTATTAATTAGCCCCAAATTGCTGCAGTTTATAACTCCAGCACAGGGTCAAGTGCCTCAAAGTTAGCAATGAACACTGCGTATAGGCTGACTCAGTTGGCTTTTATTTGTGCACATGCAGATGTCTGTGGCGGACGTTGAAGACAGAGCTGAATATTGAGATTATTAAAGGGATTTCTGAGGCAAAACCTCAAGTGAAGGCTCCCTCTCTCTTTTTTTCCTCTTTCCAACATAATTTCTAACAGATGCTAATCTGTCCTTTAAAACAAATGTGTGGTGCAAGTGCAGAAGTGGAATTTAAGTACAAAACAAAGGGAAAAAATATATATATATATATGAAAGAATGTTTAAAAAACAGAAAAGGTGGATGCAGAGATGTATGATTCACGTCTTCACTCTCCGAGAGGAGTTCACCCCTGCGATGCCACCCTATGACGCGGCACCTTGCTGCCCGTGGATTAACCTCTGGCACCTCGTCTGGTTTGCAGGTCCTAAATGAGACTAACTGGATTTCACATGGCAAAGCACTTCTGAATGACGTGTGGCTCTCCAAGTCGAGCTCATCTAGCCTTCGTTTTGAAACTGGTGACATCTATCAAGTCTGCATGAAGGGTAACGTGACAAATTTCCAATATCAATAGCAGCTGTCACCTCGACATCGGGTAATAGCCATCCTTGTCAAGTGTACCTATTAATTCGTGGCTGTGTCAGGCCGGGATAATTAATAGACTTCACAGCGCGCCTTAGTAATAAAGGTCTGAAGCCTTATATGGGCAATTTCACCTCCTGCTCGAGCATGCAGCGCATCAAAAACTGTCAGGGAGACACAAAGCTTTAGAAGAAACCAATAATCTGTTATGCAAATGCTTCCTAATGTCGAACTCCTTTTTTTAATGGAATATAAATGTGAAATTAGGGATGCCTGAATGAAGTGAACTTAAGGCAAATAGGCTGACGCACACATCCCTCTTTCCTACTCACAATCTGTTTTTAGACATTTAAAACTAAAACACACGTATGCGCGCACAGCCTTAGAAAACAATAAAAAACAACCCATCAAAATTGATGACCTTGTCCACGATACATAAAATCACAAGGCAGCCTTTACGTGAAGGGCATGTAATACCAGTACCCTTACAGGGAAGAAACTCTTCACACATTAAGAGTGCAAATTTATTATTAAATGATTGTGTTAGCTTGTTACTGAGAAGCTCTCCGAGGCCAGGATCCTAGCCATTCACACACTCACATTCTTTATTTAATCAGTTGTCTTGCCGACATTAGATTAGTTTAGATAACCTTTATTAATCCCATGGGGAAATTCAGAATTAAGGTTAGGGTTAGCAGTGTCTAGACAACGTTCACTACTTACAAATCCAGAGAAAGTATCGTTTATCCATCTGGAAGGATCCCC
This sequence comes from Erpetoichthys calabaricus, assembly GCF_900747795.2. Lineage (NCBI taxonomy): Eukaryota > Metazoa > Chordata > Cladistia > Polypteriformes > Polypteridae > Erpetoichthys > Erpetoichthys calabaricus. Next base: position 64,850,701 of record NC_041395.2, read on the forward strand.
GCCAAACTTTGTCATCTCATCAGTGCAGGATTTACGTATAAGCTACACAAGCTATAGCTTAGGGCCCCCGCCTTCTTGGGGGCCCCCAAAACAAATTGTCCGAGTGAGCAATTGTCATATATACTTACATATACTACAGCATTATTTGTCCCAATCAGGCCCGGCCTTAGGCATAGGCGAAGCAGGCGACCGCCTAGGGCCCCGGCGTCCGGGGGGCCCCGGATCGAGTCCTTGGTCTAATTTTCACGCATTTCACAGAGCTTCCAGGGGGGCTCCTGGACCCCATAATACCTAAGACCGGGCCTGCATCTCATGAAAACAAAAGAGAAGCGTTCTGTTTGTAAGTAAGGCTGGTTTGGATCATTTTCCAGTGACATGCAGTAGCAAATAGGCTTTTATGCTCTTGTCAGAGTCCAGCTAGCTTCTCCTCCATTTCTTGGGTCTAAACAAGTCATGAAGAGGCCTTCTTCAAAGTCATTTTACAGTGTCTGCCTCATCCCGTTGGGTTGATCTGGCGTTCCTATTGGCTGTTGCTCATCACTGTCCTCACTACTTTTCAGTAGAACATTTATGATGAGAACAGGCCATTCCACCCATTAACCTCATCCATCCTGCTCACATAGATTCTCCAAAATAACAATCAAGTTGAGAACTAAATGTCCCTAAAGTCCTGGGGCCTCATTTATAAAACTTTGGGTGGATCTGAGCATGAATATATATATAAACATCTCATCATCTCCGCCTGTGGTCCTTTCTGGGGCACAGGCCACCAATCAGCTCCCTCTAGCCTTTTCGGTCCTCGGCCAGTTTCTCCAGCTGTCCTCATGTCTGCTTAATGGCACCAGGTGTTTTTTGGCCAACCCCTCTTCCTCTTCCAGGTGAGTGCTTGCCTTGTGATGCGGGTTGCAGGTCTGCGGAGGATGTGTCCAATCCACCTCCAGGGTCTTTGAAGGATGTCGTCTCCAAAGGGCTGCTGTTTAGTTTGTTGCCACAGGTTGCAGATCTTGTCTGGCTAGCGCAGCTTGAGAATCCTTCTGAGGCAGGTGTTGATGAATGAAAATATACACACACCAATAAAAAGAGAAACCTGCATATGGCAACAAAGAAAAAAAAAATTTATAAATCCTGGTGTACGCACATTTCTACACAATGCACCCCTTATAAACTTCAATCACCCTTTAAATGTGCATACGTGAACACGCCTCGAACGCTGCTTTTAAGCATCCATATAGGGAGCATACTAATCATCTGCATAAATACACAATCTCGATGCTGCAGAACTTCATTGGCTGGTAGAGCAGCCTCCCACCTGACGAGCTGAGACCCCACTACCTGTATTCAAGAGTATCTGGTTGTGCTCCGCAGCTGAGAGCAAAGGACTATGCGCTGCATTATAGCACCTCTCTTCTGTGCTCTGGGAGGCAGGCAAAGGTGTAACGCAGTAGTGTCTGAGTGGGAAGTAATGATATGTAATGACGTAATTGCTGTTACAATGAACAGAACAGGCCAGATGACACACTGAGGGTTCAGCCAGTTACCTTACCAACAAGCCAGGCATCAAGTACAGCACTACCACATCTTTCAAAGCTAATATGCCTTATAATAAATGAATCACGGGCCAACCAGGCCAACGAGTCAGGACATTTGTCAGTGCCAATTTGGCATCACTTGTGTATTAATGGAATGTCACTGCTCAAGGTTAACCAAAACAGTATCATTCTCACTAGGTACCTTTATTGCAATATTAAAACCAGACATTGCTCCAACATTGCCATTTTACTTTGGGAAAAATATGTTATGTTTTATGTATGTGTACCCACACCATATGAAAACTGGATATGGCGTCTTGCTGGTTAGTTAGTGGCTTCCAGTACAGCAGGCATGAAGGAATCAAGCCTTGCTGCGATACTGGTGACCTGACAACAGGTAGTCAATATAAACCAACAAAAATACAAAAAAATCTTCAGTGCAAATACGCAGCATTGGTCCTTCTGAAAGAGAACTAAGATACAGTGTGTATGTCATTTTGAAGTTTGTCACAGAGCTGTACATTGTAATAACAGCCCAGTGATATGAATTATTATACGCGAGTCATTATTTCAGTGGTTTCCCTGCAGTTCCTACTTGATCATGGGTGTCATCAGTTCCCAGTTTCTCTAAAATGTTGCATACAAATGGATCAGAGTTGCCATAAATATCTGCATGTTCCCCAGGGAAGTTTTCCTTTATAAATCTCGACGTTTGCGTCTGAAGTTGCATAACCACATATTGAGGCTCTTCTTGTACGTATGCAAGCTTTATAGATGAGGTCCCTGCTCTCTACCACACTACCTGGAAATTCATTCAATGCGTCTAAAGGTTCTTTGCCTGAAGAAAGACTTTCTACCTTTTGTGTGAAATCTGCCCTTAACAAGTTTACAACTACAGTATGTCCCTGTATTCTTGTTGAAGAATTCATTTTAAAGTAACAGCTGAGATCCACTGCACTAATTCGTTTATTAGTGTTAAACTCTTCGATCACGTCACCTCTTAATCTTGTTTGTTTAAACTGAGATGTCTCTTAAACGATTTGGTGCAGAGAATGCTTGGGGCATCTGTACCAACTTGCAGATTCAGTCAGGAAGGATCGGAATTGGGGTTGGTATGTTTGACAGGCACAGAACTGCTGCAATAAATTATTCCATCCAAGATCGAGCGTGGAGCAGGAACAATCCCTGGACGGGATGCCAGCTCATTGCTACCGCTGCACCACTGTGCCCGCACCTGTTTAATACATGCTTTAATGGATGTTATCATGAAAATTATATTTTGTATACATCTTAGTGTTCAAATATGTTCAGAGAACTGTAACATCATGAAGGTAATGTATTCTGTGTGGTGATCACTGCCTGCGCACTCCTGTCAGCGTAAGAGAAAATCCATTTAAGAAGCACATAGCGATTAATGACTGGGCCGGGGAACACTTAGAATACAAAGCATTTAACATGATACTTCAGTTACAATGGAATCTGAGAAACTCTAGTAAATTAAACATCGATTTAAAGATGAAGTTTATGACATTCTACTTTAATGATAAAATAAACATGACATTATAGTGGAAAGTTTGAGGGTAAAGTCAACATTTCGACTTAAATCTTAACATAAGACATTTTTCTTCTCTGTGTCCCGATGATTTTTTTTCTTCTCTATGGCCCTAATACGCTTCTATATGACACTCAGACACTCACCTTTTCATGTCAACTTTAATATGTGACAATTTCTTTTTTATTTTGGGCACTGCGTGACTTTATGAACTTGAACTTTTGAGTGTTACTCCATCAATTTCCTTTTGTTGCTCATACCACTGCAGGTCAGGTCAGCTTGAGTTGGGAAGCATGCACTGGTATAATGCATTGCGACACCCACCACATAACAAAACAGCTCGGGATCCTGGATGGCAATCCTCCAGGCAGACACCCTCTGGAAATGACCTTCTATCTGCTGCAGCCAGGTGTTACATGGGCTTCCCCTTGGAATGAGGATCCTGCACGCTAGATCACCCTCATGGAATCGCGCCACATGGCCGTAGTGCCATAACTGATGTTCCCCCACAGTGCAGGTATTATGCCTCCTTCATGACTCCGTGAACAACTGCTCATTCTACTCAAAGTCAAACCAGCAGTACCCAAGGATTCTCCGAAGAGACACAGTACCAAAGAAGTCCAGTCTTTGTCTCAGGTCAATGGATATTGTCCATGTCTCGCAACCATATAGTATAACAGGAAGCACCAGGACTCTAAAAACCTGGACCTTCGTCCTTTTGCAGAGATATCGGGAGTGCCACACACCCCTTTCCAGCAACCTCATGACCCCCAATACTCTCCCAATCGGTCTACTGACTTCATAGGAAGAGTCACCAGAGACATGAATGTCACTGCCAAGGTAAGTAAACCTCTCAACAAGGTCGACACTCTCTCCACAAACAGACACACTGCTGATGGCTGTGCCCAAGAGCTCATTAAAGGCATGGATTGTGGTTTTCATCGAGGACACTTACAAGCCCAGACACTCAGACTCCTCATTTGGTTTCTCGAGAGTCACGATCAGAGCCTCCATTGACTCCACGAAGATCACAGCATCGTCTGCAAAGTCAAGATCAGTGAATCTTTCTTTACCAACAGATACCCCACAGCCACTGGACCCCATGACCTTGCCCAACACACAGTCCAATCAAGCTTTGAACAGAGCAGGAGTAAGAACACACCACTGACGAACCCCAGAATCAAGTGTACAGGCTGGCCATGATATCCAGCAACCTTGAGGGGATCCCGCAAAGTCTCAGGATGTCCCACAGGGCAGCATGATCAACTGAATTGAACGCTTTATGAAAATCGACAAAGCCTGCAATGAAATTCTGCGGATATCTGAATTTGCACTCCATGAGAGTATTTCTTGGGCATAAAACCAGACTGCTCCAGTCACTGGTAGGTGAGCAAGTGATCGCAGATACTTTTGAGGACGACCCTAGCAAGGACCTTACCCAGCATCGAAAGCAATGTTATCCCCCTGTAGTTGCCGCAATCCAGGCGATCAGCCTTCCCTTTCCAGATAGGTACGACAAGTACCATTTTCCAATCAGTTGGAATGACGCATGTCTCCCAAATGGAAGCAAAGATTGCTTGCAATGCCAAGAGGACAGCCTTACCACCAGCCTGGAGAAGTTCACCCTGGATACCACAGGTCCCTGCTGCTTTCCCTCCCGAAGGCTGGTTCACCACCTGTGCGATCTCAGTGAGATTTGATGGTTCACAGCTAATTGGAGGATCAGCCTCAAGAACCGTGAATCCAGAGATATCCAACTTCCTAGCCAGAGGATCAGCTTTGAACAGCCTCTCAAAGTAGCCAGCCCTCAGAACTCTCGCAGCCGTCCTTCTCAATTGCCGGTACAGACTGAAGTTGCCATCAAGCCGTGCGCTACGACTCCTCTCGATGATATCCTGACCTGAACTTACCACTGCCTAAGCCACCAAATTGTATGGTTTTCCTTACCTCTAAATCACTGAGTAGGACTTCTTCTTCACATTTGGTGAAATTTTTCTTTTTTACATGTGCTTTTACCATTGTCTTTTAACAAAACACTGAACAGAAGAGGCTATTTGTATTGATTTGCATATTCAAATATGGAAAATTCTGGGAGGAGTCGGGGTGGGGCAGTAGGTACGCGCATGTGCGTTAAATTCACGTTGATTGGGTTTTATAAAGGGGAAGTGTGTGGAACTTGGTGTACGCACAGTTTTATGTATCTGAATTTTTTTGTGCATTCAGACATTTCTGTTTTTGTCCTACACCATGTTTTAGTGTGAATTCTACGCATGGCGGTATACATGAGGCCCCAGGTGGCGGCTGCTGCCGACTAGAAAACAAAAAAATAATAAGAGCATTACTGTGTGAGAAACCCCCATGACGATCCAGGGTTGGTTCCTGCCTGTGGTGCCCACACACGTGGATTTCAGTGCGTTCTTGTCCTGCATGTACTTCATTTGTTACAACTGCATCTGCTCCAAAGAGGGCATTGTTCTCCCACAGAGCCCACTCATGGATATATCCACAGAAGCCTATTTAGAGGCCCCCATTAACTGAACGTGTACATCTTTACAATCTGAAAAGAGAGCCAGTGTCCCATGCATAGACTAAATACTGCCAAGACTTTCTGATTATGTTTAAGTGATAAAGTTTATTACACTTTGTTACTTATTTGGCTGATGCCTTTATCCAAGGCAACTTATAACATTTATGATTACATTTCTTTTGGTTTTCCATTTGTAGCACAGGCAGGTCAAGTCACTTGCTCAGGGTCACACAGTTTCATTAGTGGGATTTGAACCCACAGCCTCAGGGTTTGCAGTCCAAAGCCTTAACCACTATGCCACACTGCCTACATTTTATTAAACATCCCTTATTTGAACCCACTGAATGCAGCAAGTAACATCACAAGGTGGGCGAGGAGCAGTAAGGACACAGAATAAAGTGTGAATCTGTATCGTGTTATTTATTAAGGCTATGGTAATTATGCTAGTAATAAAGAGTTCACCTTTCAGACTTTGCACCTCAAAAGTCACACATGCCTTTAAGTGTTGAGAAGCTGGCAGCAAATCCATGGCAGAAAAGACCACCAACACATGGCAGGAATGTTTGGGTGTCTTTGATGGTCAGCCAGGAAGAGAACGCTTGTGGCTGTAATACGAGGGTGGGCACTCCAAAGTGACCGCTGAGCGACAGGTGTGAAGGCTAAGCCACACAACGCGACAGACGCACAGCGCGCGGGTGATTATCGAGTTATTTTTATTCTAGCCATGTCCTTAAGCATTTACAAAAAGAGAAATAAGAATAAGAAAATGGGTACTGCGAGTACTGTAAAGCCTTCAACTGCAGTAACTGAATTTTCTTTTTAATAAGTGCCAAGTTTCTTCTATATAGAAATAGACTCCTGACCTCGTAAACCTTAGCTGCATTAAACAGGTGTGATAATGGATGGGTGTACAAAATATTTAAAAAAAAACAGCTGAAACAAGAGCACGATAACCGTACCAGATATGGACATGAATTACACAAACAAATTGCAGAACTATGGGGACCAAAAACTGAATTTGCAACAAAACCTTGGCATTCCCTGACCAGAGAAGTTTATGCTATTGAGGGCTTACTATCTCCCACTACAGTTTCATCTCATCTGCAACCTTGTGGCAGTGCCGACGCTGGGACTAATGATGGACGCACGTGCTATCGGACAGATGGCAAACCTGAATTTCTGCGTCAGAAATCCCACGTGACCTCCATACAAACTGCGAGTTGGACAGTTCAGAGCAAACAAAGTGATCCGAGATTTTCTGAGTTGTGAAGTAATGCTTGAACAAAACCAAATCAGAGAGTTGGGACAGTATGGAAAATGCCAATAAAAAAGAATGTAGCCATCCTTAAATTTACTTTGACTTTTATTTCATGGCAGACAGTATGAACACAAGATATTTCATGTTATGTCTGCTCAGCCTCTTTTCATTTGTTAATACATCTCCACTCTTACATTTCAGGCCTGCAACAAATTCCAAGAAAAGTTGGGATGGGGGTCAAATTAGGGCCAGTAATGAGGTAAACTAATTAAATAATGATGTGATGTCAAACAGGTGCTGTCAACAGTTGATTGTAATCATGATTTGGTACAAAAGGCGGAGTCTTTGAAGAGCAAAGATGGGCAGAGGATCTCGAGTTTTTCAACAAATGCGTGAGAAAATTATTGAAATGTTTAAAACCAACATTCCTCAAAGAAGGATTTTAAGGGATTTGTAGATTTCTCCCTCTGCAGTGCATAATATCATTAAGCGGTTCAAGGAATCTGGAGGAATTTCAGTGTGTAAAGGGCTAGGTATTAGCAAGAGTGAAAGGGAAGGTCTACAGGATGGTAGTGAGACCAGCTATGTTACATGGGTTGGAGATGGTGGCACTGACCAGAAAGGAGGAGACAGAGCTGGAGGAGGCAGAGTTAAAGATGCTAAGATTTTCATTGGGTGTGACGAGGATGGATAGGATTAGAAATGAGTACATTAGAGGGTCAGCTCAAGTTGGACGGTTGGGAGATAAAGTCAGAGAGGCGAGATTGCGTTGGTTTGGACATGTGCAGAGGAGAGATGCTGAGTATATTGGGAGAAGGATGCTAAGGATAGAGCTACCATGGAAGAGGAAAAGAGGAAGGCCTAAGAGAAGATTTATGGATGTTGTGAGAGAGGACATGCAGGTGATGGGGGTAACAGAACAAGATGCAGAGGACAGAAAGATATGGAAGAAGATGATCCGCTGTGGCAACCCCTAACGGGAGCAGCCGAAAGAAGAAGAAAGTGCTAGGGAGCAAAACTTAACTGAAAAGCCATTATCTCTGATCCCTCAGACAGCTCTGTAACAGGAACCGTCACTCACCGATAGCTGATATAACCACATGGACAAGGAATTAAATTACTTTGGAAAACCTTTGTCAAGCACTACAATATGGAGTTAACACTCCCTGACGCCACTTAAAACTTTACTGTGCAAAAAAGAAGCTTATGTGAACCATGTCCAGAAATGGCGTCAACTTCTCTGGGCTTGGAGGCCCCTGGGATGGACCATCACATATTGGAAACATTTATTGTGGTCAAGTGAGTCAGTATTCCAGATCTTTTTTGGAAGAAATGGACACCGTGTGCTTCAGACCAAAGATGAAAAGGTCCATCAGCAACAAGTCCAAAAGCCAGGGCCTGTCATGGTATGGGGTTGTGCCAGTGTCCTTGGCAAGGGTAATTTCTACTTCTGTAATGGCAGCATTAATGCAGAAAAGATCATTGAGATTTTAGAGCAACATACTGTGTGTTACCTTCAAGATGAAATTTTTTCCAGAGACATCCACACATTTCTCAGCAAGGCAATGCAAAACGACATTCTGCACACATTACAAGGGCATGGATGTGAAAGAAGAGGGTACAGGTAGTGGTCTGGCCTGCCTGCTGTCCTGACCTGTCCCCAAAATGTGTGGAGAATTTTATAACGAAAAATGTAACAATGACGACCCTGTACAGTCGCACACTTTAAGACGTGTTTAGGAAGAATAGGACACCTGAAATAACAACTGAAACGCTTCATCGCTTGGTATTCTCAGTGCCAAATTGTCTTTTAAGTGTTGTGAGAAGGAATGACGACATTACAAAGTGATAAACACTTTACCGTGTTTTTTGGATTTGGAATGTGTTGCAGGCCTGAAATTTAGGAATTTATGTCTATTAACAAATGAAATGAATTTAACCAAACAAAACATGAAATATCTTGGGCTCATACTTTCTGCAATGAAATAAAAGACAAACTACATTCAAGGATTGCTGCATTCTTTTTTATTTGCATTTTCCATACTAATCCCAACTTTTTCTGATTTATATAAAAAATATAACCCGGTCAGCTAGAAATGCACTTTTTTGGTAGAATCGTGTTTAGCGTGATATGATAAGTTTACTCTGCGGTGGGTTGGCACCCTGCCCGGGATTGGTTCCTGCCTTGTGCCCTGTGTTGGCTGGGATTGGCTCCAGCAGACCCCCATGACCCTGCAAGTTAGGAATATAGCGGGTTGGAAAATGGATGGATGGATGGATAAGTTTACTCTTCAAATAAAAAAGTACAGTTTATCTTATTTTTTTTTTTTTACAGACCAAAAAACAAATCAACAGCAACCTTGTGTTTCTCCTGAAAAGTCTGACCAGAAATTCACGTTGACGCACTAAGCTGAAATGTCCCACGTTGGAGCGCCAGAAAGTCCATTAGCATGTGAACGCAACTCATACTTCCCATCAGGCGGCGGTGAGCTGGGGCTGATGGGTGATCACAACACAAAAAAGTTTAAACAAAAGCAGAATCTCATCCAAGACCTCAGCTGCAGCGTTTCTTTTCCTCAGCCACTGAGTGAGTTTTTTAGCATTGCTGGATTACAGCTTTTATCTAAGAGTACATCTTTTTGTCTCATCGTGGGTTGTAGTTAGCCATGTTGAATTTCCAAGGATCCCCCCCCAACCATTTATTTTCATCTGGAAAGAATGTATGGGTCCAATTGGAGTGCATGGTGATGTCAAACGCTTATGGAACGATATTCCATTCCAGCACTATAAATCTTAATCTCTGTTTATTGAGTTTTGTCATTGCAAAGTTACAGTATATGCAAAACATGTTAGTTTCACAAAATTGTATTGGACAGCCATTTTGCTCATCACTAGCCAATCCCATTTTGTGAGGTTATATTTTACGTAACTTAAACTGTGAAATTCAGGCCGCAGGACAAGGAGAGTGGTGACGTGGTGCATGTTGGTCAAGCGTGCAGGGAAGAATTTCATGGCATACATGAAGATAAATCTGAAATGAACTGACGCCACTGCATTACTAATATCATTACTAAGATAGATAGTGTAGCAGTTATGGCTTTTGTCCACCTCTCGAACCCTCAGGTACCACTCTGAACACGAGGTAAAAGTACAACAATATTTTATTTGTCTACTGTACCGTGCACAAAGCACTCTCCACACTACACTCATATAAACAATACACTATTCTCTCAATAACTCTCCTCCTCGCCCAGACACGTCGCCACCCTACCTCCCAGCTCAGCGTTCTGGGCTTCCCACAGTCCTTTTATACACCCTGACCCGGAAATGGTTCCTGGCCAAACCCACAAGTTCGTTTTCCTTCCGGGTCAGGGCAAACAGTCCTTTTCTTCACCCCGGGAGCACGTCGCTTCCTCCAGTCACGTGACTGTGACGCACTCCCGGGTTATAGGGCACGCAAGAGCCCACTAGCCCCCCTACAGCGACTCGCGGTGGCCCCCAAGGTATCCAGCAGGGCTGTGTGTATAAACTACAGAGTCCATGAGGCCCTGCTGGAAGTCGGGGCACCATCATGCTGTCCGGAGGGCTCCTCCTAGCGGCCTGGGGGTGGCGACCGGAGTCCATAGCCGGTCGTCCATCACAATACAGTAGATAGATAGATACTTTATTAATCTCAAGGGGAAATTCACAAAAGTGCGACAGAGATAAGCCACAAAACAGAACGAAACGTGATTGCCGAGTCGTTGCTGTTCAGAAAGTGGTACAAAGATAACGATTGAGGACAGCGTTAGTACCTTTTAGGGTTTTTTGTGACGGTAGACATTTATTCAAGTCTATTTTATGATGACGCAGCTGTAATTTCAGACCTTGACACAAGTCCAGCTTTGTGATTTCTATCAAATCAACTTTGAATACCACAAATAGTACTGGCTCCTGTAATAATATGGAGTCCTTGCACCAATGTCTGTGACCTCACATACAGGAAAAGACAGCGAAAGAACATTAGAACAATCTGGATGACAACAAGCCATTCAGTCCAAATAAATTCAACAGTCCTATCCACTTAATTAAAATAACATCAAGTCAAGTTTTGAAAGTCCATCTAGTCCTGGTAGTTTATGCCTGTGTTAAGAAAAACTTCCTAATGTTTGTGTACAATTTATCCTTAACTATTTTCCAACTATGAGTTCATGAACAACATGGCGACATTCTACAATAACAGTCTCGATCCACTGTACTAATTCCTTTCATAATTTTAATCTCTTCAAGCATGTCTCCTCTTAGTCATCTTTTGCTTAAACTGTATGGGCTCAGCTCTTTTAATCTTTCCTCATAATTCAACTCCTGTAGCCCTGGAATCAGACTAGTCGCTCTTCTCTGGGCCTTTTCTAGTGCTGTAATGTCCTTTTTGTAGCCTGAAGACCAAAATTGCACACAGTACTCAAGATGAGGGCTCACCAATGCATTAAAAAGCTGGAGCATAACCTCCTGGGACTCCACACATCGTGTTATATAACTTAACATTCTTAATGGCTTTTGAACACTGTCGGGAAGTCGATAGCTCAGAGTCCACTATGACTCCTAAATCCTTCTCAAAAGGTGTACTCTCGATTTTCAGACCTCCCATTGTGTATTCAAACCTAACATTTTTACTTCCTATGTGTAATACTTTACATTTACTGACATTAAACGTCATCTGCCAGAATTCTGCCCAAGCCTGTATATTGCTCAAGTCCCCCCTGTAATGACTCAATGGATTCAATATTATCCACCTATCTTGGTATCATATGCAATCCTAACCAGCATGCTACTTATATTCCTATCTAAATCATTTATATATATTAAAAATAGCAGTAGCCCTAGCACTGACCCCTGTGGAACACCACTCTTAACAATTCTGATGAAGTTCCTCACACCATCAACTTCTACTTCCTTGCGTCTGAGCCAATTCTGCACCCACCTACAAACATCACCCTGGACTCCCACTTCTTTTATTCTGATGCCCAACTTCTTATGTGGCACCTTATCAAATGCTTTCTTCTGAAAGAAGAACGAGAAGTGTTAACCTATTTTGTATTTTTTGATTTGAAAGGAAGTCTGAGCACTCAAGAGAAAGCTCCCACTGAGACTCACTGCTCAGAGATGTTCACTGGCTCAGGACAGGAACACGTAATGCTTGGAAGGTGTCAGATCTGTGAAACAATTTCCAACGATGTGTTAAATTATTTCACTTCTGCGATCAGGTATGTTGTGGATCCGTTCGTATTTAGTTGAAAATAAATCTTAAGAATTTGGACAGCCCTCGCCCATTGTGATAAAGAAAGACGACTAGATTGTCTTCTTTCTTCTGAATTCCACTGTTTATGTGTCAGAAATCACTTCTATTTTCTCTTCTAATACTTTCAACGTTTATAAAAAATACTCCTGGATCCTCCACAATGATGAAGTATCGACTTTTTCTTCCAGTGGCATACTATAAAATTAATTGGAACTAATAAAGCTGGCTTCTTTTTGTTGCATTCCTATTGCCCCGTAGGCCTTTTCCATAAACAGGAATGAATGGAAGAGATCAAATCAATGAGGCATCACCTCTCTTCTTCCTGGCATACATTTTCTGAAAGACTTTAATTTTTTTTACAGGTTAACAGTGATTTAGCTTGCAAATGTCTGACAAAGTCTGCATATTCTGTTTTTATTATTTTTTTTTATTTGAAAACATGTGACGTGTACTCTCACTGTGGTAGCATGCAATAAAAAATGACCACTTGGTGCTGACGTGAACTACTGATAACCAGTGTGACTGATGGGGGTGCCACTGAGCTCCCAACCCTGGACACAACCAACACAAATATAGTCACGGGTTCAATTCAGAGGTTTTCATTACAAAAATACCTTGCAAAGGTTTCTTGAAAGGTTGTAGAAGCACAATTACAAACAAAATCTTCTCTCACTTTCATCCTTTTCTTTCTGTTCAGCTCCCTCCAGCAAGTGTTGTCTTCCTCCCAACTCCCACTTCACTAGAGAATACACAATGGCCTCCTCTAATGCCAGACACGAGACTACTTCTGGTACCAGGGTATAGTACTTCCATTAACGAAAAACAGGGTTCATGAATTCCCACAGCACCCCCTGGAGGCACCCATAGGACCCAGCAGGGCTGAAAAAAGGCAATATACAGTGCATCCGGAAAGTATTCACAGCGCATCACTTTTTCCACCTTTTGTTATGTTACAGCCTTATTCCAAAATGGATTAAATTCATTTTTTTCCTCAGAATTCCACACACAACACCCCATAATGACAACGTGAAAAAGTTTGCTTGAGGTTTTTGCAAATTTATTAAAAATAAAAAAACTGATTAATCACATGTACATAAGTATTCACTACCTTTGCTCAATACTTTGTCGATGCACCTTTGGCAGCAATTACAGCCTCAAGTCTTTTTGAATATGATGCCACAAGCTTGGCACGCCTATCCTTGGCCAGTTTCGCCCATTCCTCTTTGCAGCACCTCTCAAGCTCCATCAGGTTGGATGGGAAGCGTCGGTGCACAGCCATTTTAAGATCTCTCCAGAGATGTTCAATCGGATTCAAGTCTGGGCTCTGGCTGGGCCACTCAAGGACATTCACAGAGTTGTCCTGATGCCACTCCTTTGATATCTTGGCTGTGTGCTTAGGGTCGTTGTCCTGCTGAAAGATGAACTGTCGCCCCAGTCTGAGGTCAAGAGCGCTCTGAAGCAGGTTTTCATCCAGGATGTCTCTGTACATTGCTGCAGTCATCTTTCCCTTTATCCTGACTAGTCTCCCAGTTCCTGCCGCTGAAAAACATCCCCACAGCATGATGATGCCACCACCATGCTTCACTGTAGGGATGGTATTGGCCTGGTGATGAGTGGTGCCTGGTTCCCTCCAAACATGACGCCTGGCATTCACACCAAAGAGTTCAATCTTTGCCTCATCAGACCAGAGAATTTTCTTTCTCATAGTCTGAGAGTCCTTCAGGTGCCTTTTGGCAAACTCCAGGCGGGCTGCTATGTGCCTTTTACTAAGGAGTGGCTTCCGTCTGGCCACTCTACCATACAGGCCTGATTGGTGGATTGCTGCAGAGATGGTTGTCCTTCTGGAAGGTTCTCCTCTCTCCACAGAGGACCCCATGAGCTCTGACAGAGTGACCATTGGGTTCTTGGTCACCTCCTTGACTAAGGCCCTTCTCCCCCGATTGCTCAGTTTAGATGGCCGGCCAGCTCTAGGAAGAGTCCTGGTGGTTTCGAACTTCTTTCACTTACGGATGATGGAGGCCACTGTGTTCATTGGGACCTTCAAAGCAGCAGAAATTTTTCTGTAACCTTTCCCAGATTTGTGCCTTGAGACAATCCTGTCTCAGATGTCTACAGACAATTCCTTTGACTTCATGCTTGGTTTGTGCTCTGACATGAACTGTCAACTGTGGGACCTTATATAGACAGGTGTGTGCCTTTCCAAATCATGTCCAATCAACTGAATTTACCACAGGTGGACTCCAATTAAGCTGCAGAAACATCTCAAGGATGATCAGGGGAAACAGGATGCACCTGAGCTCAATTTTGGGCTTCATGGCAAAGGCTGTGAATACTTATGTACATGTGCTTTCTCAATTTTTTTATTTTTAATAAATTTGCAAAAACCTCAAGTAAACTTTTTTCACGTTGTCATTATGGGGTGTTGTGTGTAGAATTTAATCCATTTTGGAATAGATAGATAGATAGATACTTTATTAATCCCAATGGGAAATAAGGCTGGAACATAACAAAATGTGGAAAAAGTGATGCGCTGTGAATACTTTCCGGATACACTCTATCTCTCATCATGCCCTGCAAGCGTCCACATGGTTACTGAGGTCCTGGAGTGCTGCTATCTAATGGATGGGGGAATAGACATATTCCAAAATAGGAGCTTTTCCTCACAGCTCCTTTGCTTTGTCCTTCCGTCTACATGATGGTCCCATACTCATCCCAGCCAGGGTGCCAGATGATCTTACCTGATGCTTACACCAGTAAGGAGAAACATGCAGCATTATTTGTCCATTTTCCATGACTCGGGGGTGTTTGTGAGAGTGTACCCTGTGAAGGTCTAGAGTCGCGGTCAAGGGCTATCCCATTCAGTGGTGTCCATGGGGGCAGAATAGCTGTAAATGAAACGGGTGACAAGGTGGTCTTTCCCTGTGCCACATACCAGTCCAGATAAACAGTTCTGATCTCCTCTGGCTTAACTTACAGCTCAAACCTTGGTGTATGACAGAGCGACATACTGTAGATTAATAGGACAGTGGGGCTTGTTCTACTGTGACATTTGACCTGGAGGGGCAGCAATGTACAAGGGAGGCATGTAAGCAGGTTAGCTGAGGTTTGTTTAAACTGGCTGGTAGGGCAGGGAGTTTAGGGCAGGCCAGGTTTAGAACTTGCCACAGCTGATCATCTTCTGCCATATCTTCCTGTCTTCTGCATCTTGTTCTGTTACACCCATCACCTGCATGTCCCCTCACCACATCCATAAACCTTCTCTTAGGCCTTCCTCTTTTCCTCTTCCCTGGCAGCTCTATCCTTAGCATCCTTCTCCCAATATACCCAGCATCTCTCCTCTGCACATGTCCAAACCAACACAATCTTGCCTCTCTGACTTTGTCTCCTAATCGTTCAACTTGAGCTGAATCTCTGATATCCTCATTTCTAATCGTGTCCATCCTCGTCACACCCAGTGCAAATCTTACATCTTTAACTCTGCTACCTCCAGCTCTGTCTTCTGCTTTCTGGTCAGTGCCACCGTCTCCAACCCATATAACATAGCTGGTCTCACTATTGTCCTGTAGACCTTCCCTTTCACTCTTGCTGATATCTGTCTGTCACAAATCACTCCTGACACTCTTCTCCACCCATTCCACCCTGCCTGCACTCTCGTTTTCACCTCTCTTCCACAATCCCCATTACTCTGTACCGTTGATCCCAAGTATTTAAACTCATCCAACTTCACCAACTCTACTCCCTGCATCCTCACCATTTCTCTGACCTCCTTCTCATTTACACACATGTATTCTGTCTTGTTCCTACTGACCTTCATTCCTCTCCTATCTAGAGCATATCTCCACCTCTCCAAAGTCTCCTCAGCAATTTCTAGCTGGGAAACCTCAGGTCTGGGCATTGATATGATGTTACTTTGTCATATGCGACCTACCTAACGATTTCTGCAGACCACATACACCCCTTCATGGCAAAGGCATTCCCTGATGGCAGCTGCCTCATTCAGCAGGATAATGCACCCTGCTATGCTGCAAAGATTGCTTAGAAATGGATTGAGGAACATGGCGAAGAGTTCAGGGTGTTGACTAGGTCTCTAAATTCTCCAGTTCTTAATCAGACTAAGCATATGTAGGATGTGCTGGAAGTCTGATTCATGGAGCCCCCACATCACAGCTTACAGGACTTAAAGGATCTGCGGCTAACTTCTTGGTGACGGACACCACTTGACATCTTCAGAGGTCTTGTGGAGTCCATACCTCAATGGGTCACAGCTGTTTTGGTGGCACGAGGGGGACCAACACAAAATTAGCAGACAATGGCAGACAACACATATGTTCAATATTTCTCATGATTGACAGTTCCAGGAATCTTGCAACTTGTAAATACAGACTATCCCTAAATCTACTGGTGTGGGTGCCTGTGGCCTTGTACTGTTTGCCAGAAGGAAGGAGTGACAAAAGGGCTTGTGCAGCATAGATGAGGTCTCGGCAGCAAGTGCGGCATATCTACTGGGGGGAAAAAAAAGGCAACTCTGTGCTAGTAACATTCTGTACCACCTTCACCTACCGTTGCAGTGCTTTATGCTTGGGTCCAGCATGTGCAGTACCAGGATGTGACTCAGTCAGTGAGGATGGACTCTTTCTGAACTTCTACAGGTACACAGCAAACAGATGGAGAAATGTGATCCTTCCTCAGATATCTTTGGAAACAGAGGCACTGGTGAGACTTCCTGACAATAGACTCTGTTGTGTCCACTTTGGTTCATCAGTGATAGTTACTCAGAGAAATATAGAGTTGCTTGCAAGTCTCAATAGTATCCTCTCTGATGTAGATAACAGAGTGGAATGTCTCCTGCTTCTTAATGTCTATGACCAGTTCCTTGGTTTTGCTGACACTGGGGTGAGTTTGTTGACCTGGCACCACCTAGTTGGCAGGTAAACCACTTCTCAGTAAACCATCTCATTGTTGGTGATCAGGCCCATGATGGTGGTTTCATTAGCAAATTTAACGACTGAGTTGGAGCCATGTCTGGTCACATGAAATATTGTATCTCTTCATGAAATGTATTTACATACAGCTCTAGCCCCCTGCGACCCTAAATTTGATTAAGCAGGATGGAGAATGGCTTTACTGTCATACAGTGGATTCAAAAAAGTATTCAGATCCTTTCACTTTCTGCATACCTTTTGCTGTAGATTTAATTTTAAAATTATAAATTCTCATCATCATCATCATATTTGCTTTAGTTATCTTTGTGGCAACTGATACTGCACATTGTTTAGAAGGCAGACACCTGTGCATAAAAGGGGTCACAAGCCATGAAATAGCTGCTCTTCATAATAAAACTGTGGTGAGACATAAATCAAGGCAAGGGTATAAAATCAATTCTAAAGCTCTGAGTGTTCCTAGGAGCACGGTGGCCTTAATAATTGTGAAACAGAATAAGTTTGGAAACCCCAAGACTCGTGTTAGAATTGGCCATCTAGCCAAACTAAGTAACCGGGCAAGAAGAACTTTGGTCACGGAGGTGACCAAAAACCCACTGGTCACGTTAACTGAGCGCCAGAAGTTCATAGCTGAGATGAGAGAACCTGTCAAAAGAGCAACAATCTCAGCAGCACTTCATCAATCAGGCATTTACGGTAGAGTGGCTAACCCCTACTTGTAGTTTGCCATACAGTATTTAAGGGACTCTTGAGTTTGTGAGGGAAAAAATTCTCTGGTCTGATAAGACAGAAATAGAACTCTTTGAGCAGAGCTCCAAGCACTATGTGTGGCTAAGAACAGGTGCTGCTCATAACCTGCCTAATGCCATGCCTACAGTAAAGTATGGTGGTGCTTCTCAGTGGCAGAACTGAGGGAAGGATGAATACAGCCAAATACTGAGAGGTCCTTGAAGAAAACAAATCACACACAACCTCAGACTGGGGTGATGGTTCACCTTTTAGCTCTACAATGACCAGAAGCACATAGCCATGACAATGCTGGAGTGGCTTCAGGACAAATCTCTGATTAATTTTGACTGGCTCAAACAAAGCCCAGACTTAAATGCCATAGAACATGTGTAGAGAGATCTGAAGATGGCAATTAGCAAACCATTCATATCCAATCTTACATCATTTGAGAGGATTTGTCAGGAAAAATGGAATGAACTACTCAAATCCAGGATTGCAAAGCTTGTAGAAACTAAACAAAGGAAGACTTGAAGATGTATTTGCTGCCAAAAAGGTTTCTACAAAGCACTGAATTAAGTGTCTAAATAATTATATGGATGAGGATTTGTTTTTGACTTTTAATAAATTTGCAAACCTTTCTGAAAACACGTTTCCACTTTGTTGTTATGGGTTATTGAGTGTAGACTGAAGGGCAAAAATGTCAAATTTAGGAAGTTAAAATAAAATCTATAACACAAAGTGTGCAGAAACTGAAGGGGTCTGGGTATTTTCTGAATCTACTGTATACTATGTGGCTCAGAACATACTGTACATCTAATTATATACAGTATGGTACATGTGCTATATATGAGATAAATGAAATAACTAATACACAATTTAATAAATACTGATAACCACAAACTTAATAAAAAAAAAAAGACTTGAAGTGGGCAGATCATTTAATACAAAATAGGTTCTAACCAACAATCTAAAAGAATTTCAAATATTCTTAAGCTGAAAAATAAGAAATGAATAAAAGATATAAAATGAAATATGAAGCATATTACAAAATTTATTAATTTATTTCTAGTAGGACTGACAAGGTCAATGCATTATTCACTGGCTATTCAAATCATTCTTTATGCAGCTCTCAATTCAAAACGCTGCTGGAAGAATCACTACCTGAAAGCACAAACACATAACTCCAGTTCTCAAGTCCTTACACCTGCTTCCAGTTAAACTCAGAACTAATTTGAAAAACTTCCTTCCTACAAATAAAGCTTTAAATGGCCAAGGCCCTACTTACTTTTCAGGACTTTTATCCTTATATTCAAACCAGAGTGTGCATTAGCCCTAGGTCTCCAGAACTGTGAGAATAAACTTCATACACAAATTCTTACAGTGGATAGCAGTTACACAGAACAACATACAGTGGAACGTCAGTTCACGACCATAATTCGTTCCAAAACTCTGGTCGTAAACCGATTTGGTCATGAAACGAAGCAATTTCCCCCATAGGATTGAATGTAAATACAATTAATCCGTTCCAGACCATACGAACTGTATCTAAATATATATATATTTTTTAAGTTTTTAAGCACAAATATAGTTAATTAAACCATAGAATGCACAGCGTAATAGTAAACTAAATTTAAAAACATTGAATAACATGGAGAAAACCTTGAACAACAGAGAAAACTAACACTGCAATAGTTCGCGCTATATCTTTAACTGCCTTCCTACCTTATGCGTCCAGCCCCCTCTCTCACGCTGCCTGTGTGTGTGCGCGGCGCGCTGCCTGTGTGTGTGTGTCTGTCTCTCTCATGCTGCCTGTGTGTGTGCGTGGCTCTCTCTCTCTCTTGCGCTGCCTATGTGTGTGTGTGTATCGCGCTCTCTGCTCTCTCTCTTGCTCGCTGCACAGGAAATGCACAGGGAGAGACTGAACATGTACAAACCGAAAGGGGAACTGGCTTGTTCGTATCCGAGGCAAAAGTTTGGCGAACCTTTTGGTCGTAAACCGATTTGTACGTGTACCGAGACATTCGTGAATCGAGGTTCCACTGTACCTGGTACTGCAGCTCTGTTTAGATACATTGGGTGAACAGTACTTGACTGATTTTTGGCTGAATGAAGTTTTTCTCAGAAAGTTTTTTTCTATTTGTGTGGCATTCCTGCCTCCCAGATTCTACAAAAATGACTGCAAATTTACAACAGAAGCAGTAGAAACTAACCTAAGCTGTGTGGTTAATTGTGATTAAAATTAGAGTTATATTAACATTGTACAGTAACTACATTTCAGCTTAAGATTTTACTTACCCTGCGGTGGGTTGGCACCCTGCCCGGGATTGGTTCCTGCCTTGTGCCCTGTGTTGGCTGGGATTGGCTCCAGCAGACCCCCGTGACACTGTGTTCAGATTCAGCGGGTTGGAAAATGGATGGATGGATTTTACTTACCTCTAGTTTTCAGCTGCAGAACATTTGCAATAAATACAATCAAAACATAAACAGCAATAAATTCAAATATTGCTTATAAACCGATAAATGCAATATTTTGTTTCTTAAATCAGCACATTGGGCCCTGTTTGAGTAGGATAATAATAACAAAAACACAAAATAAATCTTATTTAAAAATCTTGCAATTTTATTTGCATATAAAGGCTGCTAAATATATAATTACACAATAAATTTAAAGAAACAAAACGAAAAAAAAAATCTAAATTTAAAAAATAAAAAAGTAACTGAAGTCAGAAAAAGCCCAGTAGCATTTACAGTGGCAATGTTTAAACAACTATTGGCAACATTTTTTTGTGCTAGCAAGATTGCATTTACACACAGTGCAAAAAAATTTGAAAAAAAATATAAAATTAAAATTACAAACACATTAAGTTTTAAAAGAACAACTAAACCTTGTTTAGGTAGGTGTATAAAAGAAAACTATTTAAGCTAAACAAGTGCCCCCCACCCCAGCACAACATCATCATTCCCCCCCAGCCCCCTTCCATTACTTAGCAGGTATATTAAACAACAGCTGTGGATTTTTGCATTTGCAAAAATGAAACAATATTTCTTTGAGGTATGACATAATTTTCTCCAAAGGGGAAAAAAAAAATACGCATAAAAAATGAAACCATCTTGGCTGGATTAGTAATCTCACAAATTTGCCAAGCAATTGATAGACTGCAACCAGATGTATCTTGGTTTGTCCACAAATAGAGAAATAATGTAGTGGTACTCTGACAATAACAAGAGTTATACATTCATGGAGATATCTTCTGGAATCCAACTCTGTGCTTTTCTTTTAAACTTGAATTAAATATGAAGCCTCCATTTTGCAAATAAAATGAACGGTTTTCCTGTGCAATATACCAAGAGAACAGTATGACAGCAGTCGGTGAAGTCAGGTTTATTGTTAAAGTACTTGAAGGATGTTAGCTTCCTGCCTTGGGAACAAATGCAATAGCCCTGAAAATGGAAGGCAACCAAATTACAACTGCATTTATCAACTTATCCAGCAAATGTGAAATGAAAATCAAACAATAATATTAATAAAATAAAAAAAATATTATATATTTATATACTGTATATATATATTTATATATATGGCTGTTTTACAAATTCACAAAGCTTCATTCATGGAAGCCATTCTGTCTTTAACAGCATACATATTTCCCCAGCCTCTTTCTCTAGACAGTCGCCTGTAAATCTTTTATACTGACATTTTAAAAAAGGTCCAAATAACTGTGGAAAGAGGTGGTCCTTGGGATTTATTCCACTTTATCATTAAAATAGGAAAAGCTAATAAGTCGAATCGTCTACTCCGAGAGACAAGCTAGTGCTTCAGGATCCTTGAGGGTTTGGAAGGTCAAATATGATTGGAGGATTGGTTGGCTGAAAGCTGACTGTACAAGTTGAGGCATTGATGTATGTTGTGTAACCATCCGTCATTATGCCATAGCCTATGAGAGAGAGCAAACAACAAGCAACGTTAGAGCAAGAGGCCTGTGCGAAGTCCAAGTGTCATTTGTTTTACTAGTTAATGCAACCAAAACCAAAACATGGCATGCATGTGAAGCTCACCTTTTGCAAATTGCAGGGAGGAGTCTATTTTTAAGCCCAGATGGTTGGATTATTCATACCAAACATTTTGTGAAACTCCTATTTAGTCTTTATTTTTCCTCTAAGCCTAACAGAAGGCTTTAAGTGACTCCTCTGGCTAAGTGGATCAAGCTGGAAAAATACGGATTATACTAGATGGTGTCAGTCTAAAACTAATCAACTACAGCAGAAAAAGATTTTTAAAAACGTGCAAGTATTTAGGTCAGCCACTAATATTCCACCTCAGTTTACATACTTATTCAAAGCAGGAGAGTATTAGTCTGGATCTCTTACAAGTGTTATTGACACATACTGTATATTCAAAGACCTGCTGCCATCTAAATTCTTGATTCAGCACAGACTAAGCTACTCTGCCGTCTGTCTGGAATTTACACCAATGATACCATATGCTCCAGTTTCAAGACACTGCGTTCTGCTTCATAATCATTAACAAAACCTATCAGTGGAGTTTTCCCTTGTGGTATCAGTAGGCCTTTTAGCACTGCTTTATGCTGCACCTCACATGACGATTAAACGAGTAGCAGTAGAGCACTGGGAATAATCTCATATCTTTGTAAGAAGTAATGCTGCTTCCTTGATGTAAATAGACTAAAGCCACCTGCCAGCTACACACACTGACCTCCACTGGGCTTTGATGGCACAGAACAGCTGATAGAAACAATAAAGCTTAATCGTCACAAGCAATTTCATGACAAACTTTCACATTTATGATCAGTGACTTCTTAATACATTGTAAAGAAAAAATAAAAGTCACTGAGTAATAATCTACTAACAACCATACAGAATCTTAAATAGGTACAACATGCTTAACCTTAAAGTACTATTATTATTATTATAATACTGTGTGAGGGATGGCCGGCCTGTCATCCCAGCCAACACCCCCAGGCCACCAACTGTGACAATTAGAGGCACTGTCGACCCCTTGAACCCAAAGACCAAACGTCAGATACCAGATAAAATCCAAAACGTTATTTATTTTAATAATAATGTGCACAAAGCACCTACACTCCACAATACTCATTAATCAATAATCACAATCCTCCACTCCCAGACGCTTAGCCACCCTGCCTCCCAACTCAGCTCATTGTCTGGGGTTTCCCATAGTCTTTTTATATTCCCTGACCCAGAAGTGTTTCCAATCCCTCAGTCCATGTGATCTCCTATCACTTCCGGGTCAGATAAAAATCCTCTTCTTCATCCTGGAAGCATGTCATTTCCCTTGTCGCTTTGCCTATGACGTACTGCCAGGTTATAGGGCATGTAGAATTCCCTGAGCCTCCCTACAGCGTCTCCTGGAGGTCCCCATGGTATCCAGCTGGGCTGGTTGTAAAAACTACAAGTTCCATGAGGCCTGCTGGAATTCGGGGAACCTCTATGCCGCAGGGAGAGCTCCATCTGGCGGCCTGGGGGTGTTGGCTGGGATGACAGGCCGGCCATCCCTCACAACTGTAAATTAGGTAAATGATGTTATCTACCTAATGATTACACTTGTAACAACTGTTCACCTATAACTCCAGTAAAATATATTAAAAAATGTCAATATAAAATATTTAAAAAATTTTACATTCATGGAAAACTTTGTTTCTAGGTGTAAAGAGAATTGTCTGCAACTTAACATCAGCAAAACCGAGGTACTGGTTATTGACTTTTGCCTCACCAAAGAGCCTCTATGTCTGGTCACGATTCAGCGAGTGGATGTAGAGGTGGCCCACTCTTACAAGTACCTGGGCATCCATATCTATGACAGGATGGAATGGTCTCTGAACACAGAGGAACTATATAAGAAAGGGCAGAGTAGGCTTTTCTTACTTCGGAGACTGCCTTCCTTTAGTAAGGAAGTGACATCCTTCACATCGTCTAGAACTCTGTGATAGCCAGCACAATTTTCTATTCTGCGTAGTAGGTAGTAGCAAAAGCAGATAATGACAACAATGCTATTGTGAAAAATGCTGCACATCATCTCTCTGACACACTAACATTGAGGACTTTCAGTCAACAAATTATTAAGCAAAAGTGCATTAACAAATGCTACTGGGGCTCCTTTATACCAATAGCAATATACCTGCATAATGCCTAATTGGGACTTTCAAGTATACTTTTCTTTCTTTTTCATTTTTTCTTCCTTTTTACCCATTCTTTGTATGCGTGTATATTATATTATATATATATATATATATATATATATATATATATATATATATATATATATATATATATATATATATATATATATATATATATATATACGAGGGTTGTCTGGGTTCCGTGCGGAATTTTATCGTTTGTCAAGTGTCAGCCTGTCGAAACCTGTTCTGCTGTGTAGAGGGATTATTCAAGTGGTTGCATGTCTTTGTTCAGATGTTTTGCTCCCTCTCTTCCTTCAGAATGAACACGAGAAGCAAACGAACTGAGAGTGTGCAGCCGGCGCTAGCGGCGAAGCTCCCGACTCCGTGCGTGCGTGACTTTCGAGTGATGATTTTTTACGACTTTTCTGATGGTTTAATCTGCTCGGTGGAACGCACCATGTTTGCCATCTTTTTCAACATCGATGGCATTGTCGCATCAATTCCACTGATGGAGAGGAAAACTGTGACCTCTGAGTGGTACACCACTCAGTGCCTGCCTGACGTTTTTTCTGCGATGGCTAGAGGCCGGTCCAAGAACTTGCAAAGGCACTTTTTGCATCATGACAATGCGCCAGCCCACACGGCTAATGCAATGAAGCATTTCATTGAAGACAGTGGTGTCAACGTTTTGAACCCGCCACCCTACTCGCCTGATCTTGCACCATGTGACTTTTGGCTCTTCCCGAAGGTGACAGAACCCCTGCAAGGCCACAACTTCGAAACTCGAGAGGAACTGATTGCAGCTGTCAAACCTCCCAAAGACAGCCTTTCGCGAGTGTTTTGCGGCGTGGGTCAGAAGAGCCCAAAAGTGCATTGATGTTTAAAAAGGATCAAAGTACATGAGAAAAATAGAAAAAAAAATCCTTGGCTACTTATTTCAAGTGATTCCGCGCGGAACCCAGACAACCCTCGTGTGTGTATATATATATATATATATATATACACACACACACACACATATTTATTTAACTATCTATTTATGTATTTATTTAAAAAGCATCTGTAAAAAGCAAAAAAAAAAATCAGATCTATCTATCTATAAACCTCTGTAATACATTTCACAAATCAATAAAATGCAAATAGTGCTACCTTCTATAAACATTACTGTAGGTTAAAGCTGTGTTTTTCAACTTTTCCTGTGGCAACCAAAACCCCCCGAAGAGGCCTTTAAAATTCTGCTTGACTCCCCAACATAATGGGTAGGGAAGCTGCCTGAGTACAGGTTGAAGAGCAAGGGGCTGAGTTCTGAAGCTGGAGGAGAACATTTCTTTTAATGTCTTGTCTTTATACAAAGTTCTTGGGTATCAAAATCAATTATTATTATCATCACAATTTTACTATGTTTACATCATATTTACATATTTTTTGCTTATAAAATCTCTACAGAAACTTAATTTATTGGTAATAGAACACAGTATGAGAACCAAACTGGTTGGAGATAAAACTGAACACTTTTAAAAGTGGCATTTTATGAAAGCAATTTACACTGAATTTTACTAAAATGTAGGACAGCTGTGGTTGGTACACTCTCACTGAGAAACAGCTTACCTTCATGGATTCCTCCAAAAACATGTAGTTTAGGCCTCACTCGCCTCTGCACCGTGTTCAACAGCTCTACACAGCCAACCCTCTGCAGTTCCTTCGGGACCCAGTCTCGAAAACCTAAAGAAATTGTAACCAGACTGTCATATACTTCATAGACAGAATTCTTAAATACTGTACAACGACAGTTGACTTGCATGTGCTTATAAAGCTTTTCATGCCTCAGGATATGTTTATTTAGCTATTGTTGTCTTGGGATGCCTATGCCTTATTTTCTTTTTTTTATTTGTTAGTATTTTACACTCTACTATGCCACAAAAATGATTACCATCCATTGGCTAAATAATAAGTTTTGAAAACCACTGTTAAGTTTGTTGTCTTTTTAATGGGCAGTGATGGTGTACTGAGGAGATCTGATAAAAAGTGGCTAATGTTGCTGCTTTATATCTACAATTACCTAGATTCGATACCAGCCCAGCTGCTTACTGTGTGGAATTTGCATATCCTCCTTGTGTCTGTCACAGGTGTCTCATACTCATATATACGTATATTAAACAAATTTATCAACTCTAAACTGACCCAGTGTGAGTAAGTGTTGGTGTATGACTGGTTGCGCCAGGTGATTTATGAATACAATATTTAACCCCAAAATTTCCTTGTGCATATATTAGTATGAAATTGAAAACAAACCTGCTGCTGTGAAGTTTAAAGAAAATAAGTTCTGAAACAAATATCAATATTTATACAGTCCCTCAAATATTTCTTATGTTTCTGTATATAAACTGAGGTTCACATAGAAGAACACCTTAAAGTATTATATGTGCAGAAAATGTGATATACAGCAGGTACAATAGGTGGGTACAAATGGACAACTTCTTTTGCCATAATCCTATGTGAGATCAGTTAAATCTAAAAGTTAAGGTGAGTTTAAATGCAGTGAGGGTGACAAATGTGTCTGCGCTGAACATATCAAGTACATTAGAACAATCTAGATGAGAACAGGTCATTCAGCCCAGCAAAACTTGCAGTTTCTGTCCACATAATTCTTCTAAAAGAATATCCAGTTTAGTTTTGAAAGTCCCTAATAGTCCTACTGTTTAGCACACTACTTGGTAACTAATTCCATTGTGCTTATGGTTCTCTGGGTAAAGAAAAACTTCCTACACATAAATTCACAACCGATCTGACGCTGTTCGTTTTCAAATAATATTGCATTAGTGCGATGATGTTTTCACATATATTGTCTCTTTCTTTCAGGTGTGTAATAGAAACCACAGCATAGAGAGAAGTGTGTACATTGTAACAGGTACACATGTTGTAAATGTTGGAAGGACAATCCTTGCATGTGTGTGAACTGTTAACATTTGAATCTGATGATTGCATATAGCGCTGAACTTACTGCTCTGTACTATTCTTTCCTCTGCATTTAATGGAGTACAAAAGAAACAGCATACAGCAACATGTGGGGACTGGCAAGATCAGGGGAAAAAAACACATGGCCACTGATTACAAACAGCAAGATATTATGCGAATGAATATGAATAATATTGCATCCGTGCCACAAAGTTTTCCGAAATGTACTATACAGGTCATAAAACGAATAATTCCAAATTCTAGTTCCATTGTCTCAAAACACCACTCACATCTCTAGTTATTCCCAGTTTCAAATAAAAACTAACAGTGTCAGATCCCTGGGTGGGGGGGCCGTAGTATGTATCGTGATTGTGATTTAGAGAGAATAAAAGTGAAAAAAAAAGGTAACTTTTACAAGTCCTATAAATGTACACCGTGTGTTACAGACGCAAACCAAGTGTAAGTGTGTACTGTATAATATTAACAATAAGAGCAGCTCACTACTGAAAACAGCAAATATAGGAGCGAGTCAGGATCAAACCGGGGACTCTTGATTACAAGTCAGCAAATCTTACCACTGCGCCACGGAAGCTGTTGTCTTTTCCTTGAACCTTTTGTGAAAGTGATTATTTGATCTTTGGACTTCAGGCTTCATACATTAGTTTATTCCTACATTTTGTCATTTACTACTAAAATATGAAAATGTTTCTGTTTTAAATATGTGTTTACACAGATTAGTGTAGAAACGGAACACACATGAAGTGCGTGTGTTCCAAATAACGATCTATTATTTCCACTCTAAAATTCCACTTCACTCCCAGATAATCAATCAAGGCATGAGCTGGGAGAAGTTCGTGCATGTTCTAAGTCGGTGGGGGGATGGAATAGCCGACTGCTTGCTGCTTGGCTTTATCGGCACATTTACAGGACAAAAAACGCAGGCGGAGAGGTGCGAATGGGTTTAAGGTGGGCCGGATCTACGAGTTTTTTCATAGGCTCTGGTAATTCTAGTGTTAACATTAGAATCCCTGATGCCTGCAAAAATATTTGTAATGCTGGGCCACCTTAATTTTTCTAGCATCTCCTAATCTCTGCATTAATTGTGCACTGATAGCACCTTTTTTTTGCAAATGTGTCAATCGGACTGCAGGCAACCTGCAATCCCATCCCCCACCAAGGCAGCTGAAGTCAGACACAAAATACTCACAGCTGAAGTCTGTTTATCTGGGAATGCGGTGTCTGAAATGGTACAGGAAAATAATACAATAAAGTTGTTATTTGAAATGCATACATTTCAAGTGTGTTCCAAGTTTGCAACGATCTGTGTAAATGTAGGATGACATTTCTTGTGAGGCAAGAAATGTTGAACACGTAACTAAAACATAATTTTTTTCATATGTTACAGTAATTTTATTCAGTATTTACTACTAAAATACTAACAGAATCTCTTCGGGTCAGCTTTCACCTTATCTGCTATATTCCTCTCAAACTGTCTTTTGGCCTCTCTAATATGCTTCTTAATGGATGCCCTCATGTTCTCACACCCCCTACAGGTCACATTAAAGTTATTAGTCTTATACACCTTCTACAGCTGTTCTTTTTTTCATTTGCAGCTTCTTTTTCAACTCTTTGTTAACCCACTGAGAAGTTTTTTTTAAGATTCCTACTAATTCCAAATTTAGTTATGCACCTGTCCTGCATTATATGTAAAACATTTTAAAACTGTTCCACTGCTACTTAATTGTCTCTGCTCTTAGAAGCTTATCCTCTTACACTTTGCCACATCTGCTCAAAATTTGCCCTACCAAAGTTAATCTTTACAGCCTTCCAAAACACAGAGAACATGTATTATATTACGGTCACTTGACCCTAATGGTTCAATCACCTCTACACCCTCAATTCTATCCTGATTACTACAAAATACTAAATCCAGGCAGGCTTCACCCCACGTTGGTGCTTTAAAATACTGTATTAAAAAACAGTCAATGATTACTTCTAAAATCTCCTGCTGTTGTGCTCCTCTATATGCAAGGCTACCCTAGTTAATATTTGGGTATGTAAAGTTTCCCATGACTACAATATCACTGTGTAAACTTGCCTTTTTAATATTACCAAAAAGATGTGCATTTAAATTACAGTCTGCATTGGTCTATAACACATTCCTAAAATAAGAACTTGTTCCCTAATGTTTTCCAGACGAAGCCACATGTCCTCACTAAAGTGGAACTCATCATCCAACTGAAGAGGACTTGTGTTTAAATTCTCTTTGACATAAACAGCACCCCCTCACTTTCTGTTCTGTCTATCTTTCCTAAAAAATGTGTATCCCTCTATGTTATACTCATCCCCATCTTTGTTACTTAGCCGGGTTTCTGTTATTGTTATAATACCATAACTATGTTCCTGTACATACAACTGCAACTCACTTGTTTTATTTTTGATACTTCTAGCATAAAGGCAAGATATTTTTAACGTGTTAATCATTTTAAATTTGTATTTAAACATTGGGTTAGAATAGAAACACCACCTAGGGTTTTTATGAGCGACAGTGTCACAGAGGTATTGAAGAACGGGCCACCATTCAATAAACATCAAGTCAACAGCAATCAGAAATAAACTGCTGAAGATGAGTATGAGGGAGATTAACGTGACTAATGCAGAACAGACAGATGGGCATCAGTCAGCCAATTAACAGGAATTTTTGCAAGAGACATATCTGAATGCACAGCTTGTTCTGCCTTGTTATGGATGCAATGTGGCAGCCATGAGGATAGCAATTTTATAACGTCTCTGCGGAAAACAAGAAGGTATAAATGCAGCAGTCTAAGGGACACAAAAAAAAATGCAGCAGGAAAAGAATTGTTTGGGTTCAAGAATTTGGTTCCTACTTATTTACGAAGGTGGGAGAATCAGGATATAGCCAAAGTGCCAACACTAAGAGTTCATGTATCCACATTATTGGGGGTCAGAAATAGTGGGTGATGTAGATATACTGTGACTGTGCAAGGTATTTTTCCATGGCAAATACAAGGCTCCTTTGTACAATGAGAGCACCATTTGAATGCCACAGCTTATATGAACATTGCTACTTATCAGGTGTTTCCATTCATGGCAGTATATCTGTGAATTCATTTTTTTACCCCCCGTATGATAATAATCCATACTATAGCAAAATTCTGGGATCATTCCTAGAATATGACAGTGATGTTTGATTAGTACAATATCTTCCCTCAGCTGCCAAATTATGATTCAATCGAGTAGCTACATGATAGTATAAGATAGGGCAGAATAGGCAATTAAGAGTAGCTGTACATTAACAGTCCACAACTATGATACTGGCTGGAATTATTATGGTCCTGCACATGCACCAATCTGTTTAGTTAATGTGTGGTCATTTATTAATTCTGTCTTGAAAGAAAATGGAACAAACGTTCTCTTTAGTATAGGTATGTGTACTTAAAATGTGCTCACTCTGTATAAGTTGTTAAGCTTAAACTTCTTTTTGAACATTTATGCAAGTAAGGTTTGTTTTGGCTTGCTACACTTTATTTTTGGTTCCTCAATTTTTGCACTATAGGGATACTCTTATAATTTTGTGCAATCTTTAATGCCACATACAGTAAATGTCACTTCTTTCTAATTATTCTTATAAGTGATTTCTATAACATTTTCTGCATCAGATCTTCATTCAGCAGTGAGAACCAACCAATGATAAAAAAAAGAGGTCTTTGTTAAGAACAGTAACAAAAAATTGCAATTTCAAAAAGCAATACACGTGGGCCCTTTAGTCATACTGAATAATTACATCAGTAAACAATTTTTTATCTGATTTTGATTTGAAATCCCTGAATTTTTTAAAATTTATTGAAATAAAAAAATCATTTAATTAATTATTTGTAAAACTATAGAAATTTATAAATACACAAATAAGACCCTGATAAAATTGTACATTATCATCAGAAACAATTTACTGATCGCAGGAACTTTATGTTATGGTCACATAAGCAAAACTGCACACAACATGAAATAACCCTTGAAATGGTCATATTTACTCACCAAAGTTAAGAGAACATAGCAAGTCTGTTTTTTGATAAGTGAATTGTCTACTGTAGAGTGTTTTACTAATGGTATGCACCATCCGCACCACTCTGTGCAAAACTGTAACATTCATAATTTGAACAACTGCCTTACCAGACTCTGGTACAACTGGAAAACAAATATTGCATTTCTCATTTATAGAAAATGCAAGGAATTATTTCATATCTCATATCTTTTCCATTCTTGCCTGCAAAAAGTTCAGTATTACTGATCTAAAGACATTAGAAACATGGAAGCAAGTGTATAACAGAATGATATAAACTGCATAATTAACTTTTTGTGTGACTTAATACTGTATGTGTTGCAGATGCAAGACTTTAGTAATCCTTACACAACAGGTAACACATACACTGGGTTTTCTATTTGTCAGTTTCTGTAGCAGCCAGTTGTAATTGTTGCTTTTTGTTCACAAAAATGCTTTTTCACACTGAAGTAGAGCTGTCACTAGTCTTGCGGGGCAAGACGAGATTCTCAAATTAGACTACACATCTGGGGATAACACGTTAACGTGCAGTGAGTGAATAACGGTGAAATCCTGCACTGTAAAGGATACTCCCACAAGGATTTTTCCTAAAACATCCACCCCCAATGTTTCTAGTCCATACGTTTTATACTGCCGCAAGGGTATCAGGGAGAAAGCAAAAGATACTTAACAAAACACTTGATGCTGAGAAAATAAAAAGCCAAAATTGCTGTTACTCATTCAGGATCTCAGTAGCAGAAATTTACTGAAACTTGGTAATTAATTTACACATTGTAATGAGTGCTATGACAGTGAAAACAGAAAGACAGACACACTCACTTGTAGATCACTGCAGCTACTGGGTTCCGCACTTTTGAGAAGTGTCCCTGTCTGTTATGATCTATCTGTCATCATAGCTATTACACAACTATATGACATAACAGTAGCAAATAGAGTTTAGATAAGTATTGTGGTCTATGGGTATACAATGAGTTAAAACGCTGTGGCTATGTTGTCATGGCTTGTTTGCATTTCCAATTAGACAGGTTAAATTTCTTTAGTTTATCATTTAGTTGCGCAGTCAGAAGGTGGATGTTGTGCAGCCTTCATCCTGATTTTTCTGGTGTTGTTATGCAGATTCGTTGATTCGGGTGTTTTGAACATGAAACTGAATCTCCTGGGGCTCTTTGGTATCAGCTCTCTTAATAGCAGTGTGATAAACAGTATACTTCAAATAAATATTTTGAAGTTCATATTGTCACAGGCATAGCTTCTAGTTCTTTCCAGCATATACTGACTGCTACACTATTGTTGTAATGCTGAACAACAGAGTGTAAACACAGCACTTGCCACAACATATCATTCACATTTATCATTTGTCTATTGATGCCATTGAATTCCAATGTATAATGTGATGCTACAGAAAGTGTTTTCCCTTGCAACAGGTTAGGTTTATTTTTAGAAGTGACAGGGCGTTTTCATTGGTGGCGCCGAGGCTGTGGAATGCCCTCCCTGATTACCTGAGAGCCCCACAGTCGACTGAGGCCTTTAAGCGAAACCTAAAAACTCATCTTTTTAGAAAGTCATTTTGTTAAAGTATTTTATAGACTCTTCTGTTCTTTTTTTATTTTATTATTCTATTTTTACTCTGTAGCACTTTGGGATTGCTAAAATATAAAGTGCAATATAAATAAAATTTATTATTATTATTATTATTATGTACAAATCGGGTTACGATCAAAAAGTTTGCCCAAATTTTGCATCTGTTCACGACCACACGCTCTGGTGGTGAACAAAAACACTGGTGGCCAGTTTTCCTACGCGCGTTCGTATGCACCAATGATTTCCCATTCTCCATTTCCCATTTTCTTTTGTTTGCATATACAGGGCCTAACAATGCAGCTGATGTTGCAAAAGGAGTTATAATGTTAACGAAGCAGAGGCATCAAGGGCTGGAAGAGGTGGAAAAATTGTTGCTAGTGTGGTTGAACGAAAAGCAACTTGCAGGGCATAGCATAAGTGAGCTGATCATATGCGTGAAAGGATGGAAGATTCATGGCGATTTGCTGAAAAAAAATCCTTCTTCGAGTGGCGAATGTGAGGAATTTAAAGCCAGTAGAGGATGGTTTGAAAAGTTTCACAAGAGAAGTGGCATTTAATTTTTTTCCCTATTCTTAAAACTCATAAAAAAAGTGTTTACAGCAAGCAGTTCGTAAGGGTCTAGCACAAACTCTTACAATGTTAAGTTTTCTCTGTTGTTCAATGTTTTCTCAGTGTTATTCAATGTTGTTATATTTAGTTTACCATTACACTGTGTATTCTATGGTATAATTAACTATTTTTGTGCTTAAAAAATATATATTTACATACAGTTCATACGGTCTGGAACGGATTAATTGTATTTACATACAGTCTTATGGGGAAATTACGTTCGGGTCATGACCAAATCGCGTCACGTCCAGAGTTTTGGAATGAATTACGGTCGTGACCAGAGGTACCACTGTACATTTATATGTCTAATAGTGTTTTTAGGAGACATTTTGATTATAGATGCTTCATCAGAAACCAAAGCTTGCTGTCTGTTTGACCAGGTTAACAAGAGCACCTCTGATCTTTGTAGTTCAAAGTTGCTGCCCCTACTCTAAATACCACCATCATAAGGAGCTGAATTGGTTTAGAAATGTAACACTCAGTGAGCCTTCTAATTGTCCGCACCCTGTTTTAAGAGCAATTCACCCAAGGTTGTCTTCAGAGGTGTATATTAGATGTCTGGCTTCAGCAAGACTAGGCTGTCACAAACAAAGAGATGTGTCAAGCAAAAAAAATATCCAATTTATTCTGGTATCTTTCAGCCCAACATATGCTAAATAAAAACAAAACAAATTTCAGCTACCTTTTACAGTGTTACAAACACAGCATATACTTATAAACATTTGAATACTACC